>NC_092335.1:229337500-229637500 GCF_046630445.1 Rutidosis leptorrhynchoides
GTATTCTTGATTTTATGAAACTAGAACTTTTGGAATTTATGAAGAACACTTAGAACTTGAAGATAGAACTTGAGAGAGATCAATTAGATGAAAAAAATTGAAGAATGAAAGTGTTTGTAGGTGTTTTTGGTCGTTGGTGTATGGATTAGATATAAAGGATATGTAATTTTGTTTTCATGTAAATAAGTCATGAATGATTACTCATATTTTTGTAATTTTATGAGATATTTCATGCTAGTTGCCAAATTATGGTTCCCACATGTGTTAGGTGACTCTCATGGGCTGCTAAGAGCTAATCATTGGAGTGTATATACCAATAGTACATACATCTAAAAGCTGTGTATTGTACGAGTACGAATACGGGTGCATACGAGTAGAATTGTTGATGAAACTGAACGAGGATGTAATTGTAAGCATTTTTGTTAAGTAGAAGTATTTTGATAAGTGTCTTGAAGTCTTTAAAAAGTGTATGAATACATATTAAAACACTACATGTATATATATTTTAACTGAGTCGTTAAGTCATCGTTAGTCGTTACATGTAAATGTTGTTTTGAAACCTTTAGGTTAACGATCTTGTTGAATGTTGTTAACCCATTGTTTATTATAACAAATGAGATGTTAAATTGTTATATTATCATGATATTATAATATATAATATATCTTAGTATGATATATATACCGTTAAATGTCGTTACAAAGATAATCGTTACATATATGTCTCGTTTCGAAATCATTAAGTTAGTAGTCTTATTTTACATATGTAGTTCATTGTTAATATACTTAATGATATGTTTACTTATCATAATATCATGTTAACTATATATATATAACCATATATATGTCATCATATAGTTTTTACAAGTTTTAACGTTCGTGAATCACCGGTCAACTTGGGTGGTCAATTGTCTATATGAAACCTATTTCAATTAATCAAGTCTTAACAAGTTTGATTGCTTAACATGTTGGAAACACTTAATCATGTAAATAACAATTTCATTTAATATATATATAAACATGGAAAAGTTCGGGTCACTACAGTACCTACCCGTTAAATAAATTTCGTCCCGAAATTTTAAGAAGTTGGAAGTGTTAACGTATTTTCTGGAAATAAATGCGGGTATTTTTTCTTCATCTGATCTTCACACTCCCAGGTGAACTCGGGTCCTCTACGAGCATTCCATCGAACCTTAACAATCAGTATCTTGGTTTGTTTAAGTCTCTTAACCTCACGATCCATTATTTCGACGGGTTCTTCAATGAATTGAAGTTTTTCATTGATTTGGATTTCGTCCAATGGAATAGTGAGATATTCTTTAGCAAAACATTTCTTCAAATTTGAGACGTGAAAAGTGTTATGTACAGCCGCGAGTTGTTGAGGTAGCTCCAGTTGGTAAGCTACTGGTCCGACACGATCTATAATCTTGAATGGTCCAATGTACCTTGGATTTAGTTTCCCCCGTTTACCAAATCGAACAACGCCTTTCCAAGGTGAAACCTTAAGCATGACCATTTCTCTAATTTCAAACTCTATATCTTTTCTTTTACTGTCCCCGTAGCTCTTTTGTCGACTCTGGCGGTTTTCAATCTTTGTTGAATTTGGATGATTTTCTCGGTAGTTTCTCGTATTATCTCTGGACCCGTAATCTGTCTATCCCCCACTTCACTCCAACAAATCGGAGACCTGCACTTTCTATCATAAAGTGCTTCAAACGGCGCCATCTCAATGCTTGAATGGTAGCTGTTGTTGTAGGAAAATTCTGCTAACGGTAGATGTCGATCCCAACTGTTTCCGAAATCAATAACACAAGCTCGTAGCATGTATTCAAGCGTATGTATCATCCTTTCGCTCTTCCCATTAGTTTATGGATGATAGGCAGTACTCATGTCTAGACGAGTTCCCAATGCTTGCTGTAATATCTGCCAGAATCTTGAAATAAATCTGCCATCCCTATCAGAGATAATAGAGATTGGTATTCCATGTCTGGAGACGACTTCCTTCAAATACAGTCGTGCTAACTCCTCCATCTTGTCATCTTCTCTTATTAGCAGGAAGTGTGCTGACTTGGTGAGACGATCAACTATTACCCAAATAGTATCATAACCACTTGCAGTCCTTGGCAATTTAGTAATGAAATCCATGGTAATGTTTTCCCATTTCCATTCCGGGATTTCAGGTTGTTGTAGTAGACCTGATGGTTTCTGATGTTTAGCTTTGACCTTAGAACATGTCAAACATTCTCCTACATATTTAGCAATATCGGCTTTCATACCTGGCCACCAAAAATGTTTCTTAAGATCCTTGTACATCTTCCCCGTTCCAGGATGTATTGAGTATCTGGTTTTATGAGCTTCTCTAAGTACCATTTCTCTCATATCTCCAAATTTTGGTACCCAAATTCTTTCAGCCCTATACCGGGTTCCGTCTTCCCGAATATTAAGATGCTTCTCCGATCCTTTGGGTATTTCATCCTTTAAATTTCCCTCTTTTAAAACTCCTTGTTGCGCCTCCTTTATTTGAGTAGTAAGGTTAGTGTGAATCATTATATTCATAGATTTTACTCGAATGGGTTCTCTGTCCTTTCTGCTCAAGGCGTCGGCTACCGCATTTGCCTTCCCCGGGTGGTAACGAATCTCAAAGTCGTAATCATTCAACAATTCAATCCACCTACGCTGCCTCATATTCAGTTGTTTCTGATTAAATATGTGTTGAAGACTTTTGTGGTCGGTATATATAATACTTTTGACCCCATATAAGTAGTGCCTCCAAGTCTTTAATGCAAAAACAACCGCGCCTAATTCCAAATCATGCGTCGTATAATTTTGCTCGTGAATCTTCAATTGTCTAGACGCATAAGCAATCACCTTCGTCCGTTGCATTAATACACAACCGAGACCTTGCTTTGATGCGTCACAATAAATTACAAAATCATCATTCCCTTCAGGCAATGACAATATAGGTGTCGTAGTTAGCTTTTTCTTCAATAATTGAAACGCCTTCTCTTGTTCATCCTTCCATTCAAATTTCTTCCCTTTATGCGTTAATGCAGTTAAGGGTTTTGCTATTTTGGAGAAATCTTGGATGAATCTTCTGTAGTAACCAGCCAATCCTAAAAATTGACGTATATGTTTCGGAGTTTTTGGGGTTTCCCACTTTTCAACAGTTTCTATCTTTGCCGGATCCACCTTAATACCTTCTTTGTTCACTATGTGATCGAGGAATTGAACTTCTTCCAACCAAAATGCACACTTTGAAAACTTAGCGTACAATTCTTCCTTCCTCAATACTTCTAACACCATTCTCAAATGTTCACCGTGTTCTTGGTCATTCTTTGAGTAAATAAGTATGTCATCAATGAAAACAATGACAAATTGTCAAGGTATGGTCCACACACTCGGTTCATAAGGTCCAGGAACACAGCTGGTGCGTTAGTCAATCCAAACGGCATAACCATAAACTCGTAATGACCATAACGTGTCCTAAAAGCAGTCTTTGGAATATCATCTTCCTTTACTCGCATTTGATGATATCCAGAACATAAATTGATCTTCGAATAAACCAACGAGCCTTGTTGTTGATCAAATAAGTCGTCAATTCTCGGTAGTGGATAACGGTTTTTGATGGTAAGTTTGTTCAACTCTCTGTAGTCAATACACAACCTAAATGTACCATCCTTCTTCTTGACAAACAAAACAGGAGCTCCCCATGGTGATGTGCTTGGTCGAATGAAACCACGTTCTAATAGTTCTTGCAGTTGGCTTTGCAGTTCTTTCATCTCGCTGGGTGCGAGTCTATAAGGAGCACGAGCTATTGGTGCAGCTCCTGGTACAAGATCTATTTGAAATTCAACAGATCGATGTGGAGGTAGTCCCGGTAATTCTTTTGGAAATACATCGGGAAATTCTTTTGCGACGGGAACATCATTGATGCTTTTTTCTTCAGTTTGTACTTTCTCGACGTGTGCTAGAACAGCATAGCAACCTTTTCTTATTAGTTTTTGTGCCTTCAAATTACTAATAAGATGTAGCTTCATGTTGCCCTTTTCTCCGTACACCATTAAGGGTTCTCCTTCTTCTCGTACAATGCGAATTGCATTTTTATAACATACGATCTCTGCTTTCACCTTCTTCAGCCAGTCCATGCCAACTATTACATCAAAACTCCCTAACTCTACTGGTATTAAATCAATCTTAAATATTCCGCTACCCAGTTTAATTTCTCGATTCCGGCATATATTATCTGCTGAAATTAATTTACCGTTT
Organism: Rutidosis leptorrhynchoides; assembly: GCF_046630445.1. Classification (NCBI taxonomy): domain Eukaryota; kingdom Viridiplantae; phylum Streptophyta; class Magnoliopsida; order Asterales; family Asteraceae; genus Rutidosis; species Rutidosis leptorrhynchoides. The sequence goes on from NC_092335.1 coordinate 229,341,764, forward strand.
GCTAATTCGAGTAAAAATTTACTATCCAACGGCGTCAATGGACAACTTAATTTAGCACAAAAATCTCTACTCATATAGCTTCTATCCGCACCCGAATCAAATAAAACGTAAGCAGATTTATTGTCAATAAGAAACGTACCCGTAACAAGCTCCGGGTCTTCCTGTGCCTCTGCCGCATTAATATTGAAAACTCTTCCGCGGCCTTGTCCATTCGTGTTCTCCTGGTTCGGGCAATTTCTAATAATGTGGCATGGTTTTCCACATTTATAACAAACTACATTGGCATAACTTGCTCCGACACTACTTGCTCTGCCATTACTCGTTCCGACACCATTTGTTCCTTTCGTTCTGTTAACCCCTGGTCCGTAGACCTCACACTTCGCCGCGCTATGACCATTTCTTTTACACTTGTTGCAAAATTTGGTGCAGAATCCCGAGTGATACTTTTCACACCTTTGGCATAGCTGCTTCTGATTGTTGTTATTGTTGCGGTTGTTATTGTTGTTGGGATGATTGTTGTAGTTGCTGTTGTTGTTGTTGTTGTTGTTGGGCCGTTTGTTGTAGTTGCGATTGATGTTGCGATTGTTGGGATAATTGTTGCGATTATTATTGTAATTGCTGTTGTTGTTGTATTGGTGATTCTTATCACCGTTTTCCTCCCACTTTCTTTTGACTTGCTTCACATTGGCCTCTTCAGCCGTCTGTTCTTTAATTCTTTCCTCAATCTGGTTCACTAGTTTGTGAGCCATTCTACATGCCTGTTGTATGGAGGCGGGCTCGTGTGAACTTATATCTTCTTGGATTCTTTCCGGTAATCCTTTCACAAACGCGTCGATCTTCTCTTCCTCATCTTCGAACGCTCCCGGACACAATAGGCACAATTCTGTGAATCGTCTTTCGTACGTGGTAATATCAAATCCTTGGGTTCGTAACCCTCTAAGTTCTGTCTTGAGCTTATTGACCTCGGTTCTGGGATGGTACTTCTCGTTCATCAAGTGTTTGAATGCTGACCACGGTAGTGCATACGCATCATCTTGTCCCACTTGCTCCAGATAGGTATTCCACCATGTTACTGCAGAACCTGTGAAGGTATGCATAGCATACTTCACTTTGTCCTCTTCAGTACACTTACTTATGGCAAACACCAATTCGACCTTCTCGGTCCACCGTTTCAATCTGATCGGTCCTTCGGTTCCATCAAATTCCAAAGGTTTGCAGGCAGTGAATTCTTTGTAGGTGCATCATACATGATTTCCTGTACTGCTAGATCCAAGGTTATTGTTGGTATGTAGCGCAGCCTGTACTGCGGCTATGTTTGAAGCTAGAAAAGTACGGAATTCCTCTTCATTCATATTCACGGTGTGTCGAGTAGTCGGTGCCATTTCCTTCAAAATAGTCAAATGGAACAAGTTAATCATACAGAATATTAAGAGTAGTTAATAGTATTTCGTAGCATAATATGAACTCATTTATAAAAGCTTTTTCTTCATATTAGCATTTTATAAGTTTAAATTCGGGTAGTACCTACCCGTTAAGTTCATACTTAGTAGCTAATATACAATTCAACTACTACAATTCTATATGAAAAACTGATTATAATAATATTTCGCGTTCAAACTTTTATACAATATTTTACAAACTTACAATACCACTTATTTTACATAAAGCATGAAATATAGCACACAATAACTTTGATAGAAGATAGTTGTGAAGATAATTCTAGCTAGTACACAAGTCGTTCAGCAAAGGCAATAAAGACACGTAATTCATACGTCCAGAAACAAGTCATGCATTCTGGTTTTACTAGGACTACTTCCCATCCTTGGTCTTGTGGAACATAACCGTTATGGCCGTTGATAAGTCAGCGTGTTGTAACGTCGTCAAAGGGACGAGGGTTACGTAATGACCAACAGTCTCGTAATAACCTAAAAACCTCATTTCTTACCCCAATTACCGACTCCATCACTTGTGGGAACGTTTTGTTTAATAGTTCTAGCCCGATGTTCTTTTTCTCACTTTGGTGAGAAGCGAACATTACTAACCCGTAAGCATAGCATGCTTCTTTATGTTGCATGTTAGCTGCTTTTTCTAAATCACGAAGTCCTATATTCGGATACATTGAGTCAAAATAATTTCTTAACCCGTTGCGTAAAATAGCATTTGGGTTCCCCGCAATATATGCGTTAAAGTAAACACATCGTAACTTATGGGTTTCCCAATGTGATATCCCCCATCTTTCAAACGAAAGTCTCTTATAAACCAAGACATTCTTGGAACGTTCTTCGAATGTCTTACAAACTGATTTCGCCGTAAATAGTTGTGCCGAAGAGTTCTGACCGACTCTAGACAAGATTTCATCAATCATGTCTCCGGGTAGGTCTCTAAAAATATTGGGTTGTCTATCCATTTTGTGTTTTTATACTGTAAAATAGACAAGAGTTAGATTCATAAAAAAAATACTTATTAATACAAGCAATTTTTACATATATCATAAAGCATAAGCACACTATATTACATATATTACACCACACGAATACAACTATCTTATTCCGACTTGCTCGTTTCTTCTTCTTCGGTTTTGGTTCGTTTTGCCAAGTTTCTAGGGATATATGATGTTTCCCTAATACGAGCTGTCGTTTTCCACAACGGTTTAGAAAAACCTGGTGGTTTAGAGGTTCCCGGGTCATTGTTACAACTTAAGGGCTTCGGAGGTTGACGATACATATAAAGTTCATCGGGGTTGGAATTAGATTTCTCTATTTTTATGCCCTTTCCCTTATTACTTTCTTTTTCCTTTTTAAATTCAGTTGGGGTAATTTCTATAACATCATCGGAATTCTCGTCGGAATCCGATTCATCGGAGAATTGGTAATCCTCCCAATATTTTGCTTCCTTGGCGGAAACACCATTGACCATAATTAACCTTGGTCGGTTGGTTGAGGATTTTCTTTTACTTAACCGTTTTATTATTTCCCCCACCGGTTCTATTTCCTCCTCCGGTTCCTCCTCTTCCGGTTCTGATTCTTCTTGCGGTTCTGATTCTTCTTCCGGTTCTTCTTCGGGAACTTGTGAATCAGTCCAATATATATTCGACTCTTCGTTATTATTAGGTGAGTTAATAGGATTTGTGCTAGAGGTAGACATCTATCACACAATATCAAAGATGTTAAGAGATTAATATATCACATAATATATACATGTTAATAATATATAGTTTCCAACAAAAATGTTAAGCAATCATTTTTAAAGAAAACACGGTCGAAGTCCAGACTCACTAATGCATCCTAACAAACTCGATAAGACACTCTAATGCAAATTTCTGGTTCTCTAAGACCAACGCTCGAATACCAACTGAAATGTCCCGTTCTTATTGATTAAAAACGTTCCATATTAATTGATTTCGTTGCGAGGTTTTGACCTCTATATGAGACGTTTTTCAAAGACTGCATTCATTTTTAAAACAAACCATAACCTTTATTTCATAAATAAAGGTTTAAAAAGCTTTACATAGATTATCAAATAATGATAATCTAAAATATCCTGTTTACACACGACCATTACATAATGGTTTACAATACAAATATGTTACATCGAAATCAGTTTCTTGAATGCAGTTTTTACACAATATCATACAAACATGGACTCCAAATCTTGTCCTTATTTTAGTATGCAATAATGGAAGCTCTTAGTATTCACCTGAGAATAAACATGCTTTAAACGTCAACAAAAATGTTGGTGAGTTATAGGTTTAACCTATATATATCAAATCGTAACAATAGACCACAAGATTTCATATTTCAATACACATCCCATACATAGAGATAAAAATCATTCATATGGTGAACACCTGGTAACCGACATTAACAAGATGCATATATAAGAATATCCCCATCATTCCGGGACACCCTTCGGATATGATATAAATTTCGAAGTACTAAAGCATCCGGTACTTTGGATAGGGTTTGTTAGGCCCAATAGATCTATCTTTAGGATTCGCGTCAATTAGGGTGTCTGTTCTCTAATTCTTAGATTACCAGACTTAATAAAAAGGGGCATATTCGATTTCGATAATTCAACCATAGAATGTAGTTTCACGTACTTGTGTCTATTTTGTAAATCATTTATAAAACCTGCATGTATTCTCATCCCAAAAATATTAGATTTTAAAAGTGGGACTATAACTCACTTTCACAGATTTTTACTTCGTCGGGAAGTAAGACTTGGCCACTGGTTGATTCACGAACCTATAACAATATATACATATATATCAAAGTATGTTCAAAATATATTTACAACACTTTTAATATATTTTGATGTTTTAAGTTTATTAAGTCAGCTGTCCTCGTTAGTAACCTACAACTAGTTGTCCACAGTTAGATGTACAGAAATAAATCGATAAATATTATCTTGAATCAATCCACGACCCAGTGTATATGTATCTCAGTATTGATCACAACTCAAACTATATATATTTTGGAATCAACCTCAACCCTGTATAGCTAACTCCAACATTCACATATAGAGTGTCTATGGTTGTTCCGAAATATATATAGATGTGTCGACATGATAGGTCGAAACATTGTATACGTGTCTATGGTATCTCAAGATTACATAATATATAATACAAGTTGATTAAGTTATGGTTGGAATAGATTTGTTACCAATTTTCACGTAGCTAAAATGAGAAAAAATTATCCAATCTTGTTTTACCCATAACTTCTTCATTTTAAATCCGTTTTGAGTGAATCAAATTGCTATGGTTTCATATTGAACTCTATTTTATGAATCTAAATAGAAAATGTATAGGTTTATAGTCGGAAAAATAAGTTACAAGTCTTTTTTGTAAAGGTAGTCATTTCAGTCGAAAGAACGACGTCTAGATGACCATTTTAGAAAACATACTTCCACTTTGAGTTTAACCATAATTTTTTGATATAGTTTCATGTTCATAATAAAAATCATTTTCCCAGAATAACAACTTTTAAATCAAAGTTTATCATATTTTTTAATTAACTAACCCAAAACAGCCCGCGGTGTTACTACGACGGCGTAAATTTGGTTTTACGGTGTTTTCCGTGATTCCAGGTTTTAAATCATTAAGTTATCATATCATATAGATATAGAACATGTGTTTAGTTGATTTTAAAAGTCAAGTTAGAAGGATTAACTTTTATTTGCGAACAAGTTTAGAATTAACTAAACTATGTTCTAGTGATTACAAGTTTAAACCTTCGAATAAGATAGCTTTATATGTATGAATCGAATGATGTTATGAACATCATTACTATCTCAATTTCCTTGGATAGACCTACTGGAAATGTGAAAAAAAGATCTAGCTTCAAAGGATCCTTGGATGGCTTGAAAGTTCTTGAAGCAGAATCATGACACGAAAACAATTTCAAGTAAGATTTCCACTCGAAATAAGATTGTTATAGTTATAGAAATTGAATTAAAGTTTGAATATGATTATTACCTTGTATTAGAAAGATAACCTACTGTAAGTAACAAAGGTTTCTTGATCTTGGATGATTACTTGGAATGGATTTAGAAAACTTGGAAGTAAACTTGCAATCTTGAAAGTATTCTTGATTTTATGAAACTAGAACTTTTGGAATTTATGAAGAACACTTAGAACTTGAAGATAGAACTTGAGAGATATCAATTAGATGAAGAAAATTGAAGAATGAAAGTTTTTGTAGGTGTTTTTGGTCGTTGGTGTATGGATTAGATATAAAGGATATGTAATTTTGTTTTCATGTAAATAAGTCATGAATGATTACTCATATTTTTGTAATTTTATGAGATATTTCGTGCTAGTTGCCAAATGATGGTTCCCACATGTGTTAGGTGACTCACATGGGCTGCTAAGAGCTGATCATTGGAGTGTATATACCAATAGTACATACATCTAAAAGCTGTGTATTCTACGAGTACGAATACGGGTGCATACGAGTAGAATTGTTGATGAAACTGAACGAGGATGTAATTGTAAGCATTTTTGTTAAGTAGAAGTATTTTGATAAGTGTCTTGAAGTCTTTCAAAAGTGTATGAATACATATTAAAACACTTCATGTATATACATTTTAACTGAGTCGTTAAGTCATCGTTAGTCGTTACATGTAAATGTTGTTTTGAAACCTTTAGGTTAACGATCTTGTTGAATGTTGTTAACCCATTGTTTATTATAACAAATGAGATGTTAAATTGTTATATTATCATGATATTATGATATATAATATATCTTAGTATGATATATATACAGTTAAATGTCGTTACAACGATAATCGTTACATATATGTCTCGTTTCGAAATCATTAAGTTAGTAGTCTTATTTTTACATATGTAGTTCATTGTTAATATACTTAATGATATGTTTACTTATCATAATATCATGTTAACTATATATATAACCATATATATGTCATCATATAGTTTTTACAAGTTTTAACATTCGTGAATCACCGGTCAACTTGGGTGGTCAATTGTCTATATGAAACCTATTTCAATTAATCAAGTCTTAACAAGTTTGATTGCTTAACATGTTGGAAACACTTAATCATGTAAATAACAATTTCATTTAATATATATATAAACATGGAAAAGTTCGGGTCACTACAGTACCTACCCGTTAAATAAATTTCGTCCCGAAATTTTAAGCAGTTGGAGGTGTTAACGTATCTTCTAGAAATAAATGCGGGTATTTCTTCTTCATCTGATCTTCACGCTCCCAGGTGAACTCGGGTCCTCTACGAGCATTCCATCGAACCTTAACAATCGGTATCTTGTTTTGTTTAAGTCTCTTAACCTCACGATCCATTATTTCGACGGGTTCTTCAATGAATTGAAGTTTTTCATTGATTTGGATTTTGTCTAACGGAATAGTGAGATCTTCTTTAGCAAAACATTTCTTCAAATTTGAGATGTGAAAAGTGTTATGTACAGCCGCGAGTTGTTGAGGTAGCTCCAGTTGTTAAGCTACTGGTCCGACACGATCTATAATCTTGAATGGTCCAATGTACCTTGGATTTAGTTTCCCCCGTTTACCAAATCGAACAACGCCTTTCCAAGGTGAAACCTTAAGCATGACCATTTCTCTAATTTCAAACTCTATATCTTTTCTTTTACTGTCCCCGTAGCTCTTTTGTCGACTCTGGGCGGTTTTCAATCTTTGTTGAATTTGGATGATTTTCTCGGTAGTTTCTTGTATTATCTCTGGACCCGTAATCTGTCTATCCCCCACTTCACTCCAATAAATCGGAGACCTGCACTTTCTACCATAAAGTGCTTCAAACGGTGCCATCTCAATGCTTGAATGGTAGCTGTTGTTGTAAGAAAATTCTGCTAACGGTAGATGTCGATCCCAACTGTTTCCGAAATCAATAACACAAGCTCGTAGCATGTCTTCAAGCGTTTGTATCGTCCTTTCGCTCTGCCCATCAGTTTGTGGATGATAGGCAGTACTCATGTCTAGACGAGTTCCCAATGCTTGATGTAATGTCTGCCAGAATCTTGAAATAAATCTGCCATCCCTATCAGAGATAATAGAGATTGGTATTCCATGTCTGGAGACGACTTCCTTCAAATACAGTCGTGCTAACTCCTCCATCTTGTCATCTTCTCTTATTGGCAGGAAGTGTGCTGATTTGGTGAGACGATCAACTATTACCCATATAGTATCAAAACCACTTGCAGTCCTTGGCAATTTAGTGATGAAATCCATGGTAATTTTTCCCATTTCCATTCCGGGATTTCGGGTTGTTGAAGTAGACCTGATGGTTTCTGATGCTCAGCTTTGACCTTAGAACACGTCAAACATTCTCCTACGTAGTTAGCAACATCGGCTTTCATACCTAGCCACCAAAAATATTTCTTAAGATCCTTGTACATCTTCCCCGTTCCAGGATGTATTGAGTATCTGGTTTTATGAGCTTCTCTAAGTACCATTTCTCTCATATCTCCAAATTTTGGTACCCAAATTCTTTCAGCCCTATACCGGGTTCCGTCTTCCCGAATATTAAGATGCTTCTCCGATCCTTTGGGTATTTCATCCTTTAAATTTCCCTCTTTTAAAACTCCTTGTTGCGCCTCCTTTATTTGAGTAGTAAGGTTAGTGTGAATCATTATATTCATAGATTTTACTCGAATGGGTTCTCTGTCCTTTCTGCTCAAGGCGTCGGCTACCACATTTGCCTTCCCCGGGTGGTAACGAATCTCAAAGTCGTAATCATTCAACAATTCAATCCACCTACGCTGCCTCATATTCAGTTGTTTCTGATTAAATATGTGTTGAAGACTTTTGTGGTCGGTATATATAATACTTTTGACCCCATATAAGTAGTGCCTCCAAGTCTTTAATGCAAAAACAACTGACGGTTAAAGCTAAGGGGTATAAAATACTATTAAATTTTACAAGAAAATACTATTAAATATGATACAATTTTACACAAGATATTTATTTATTTAGAGAATGGATATACTTAAACCTTGCTACAACACTTATAGGCAGTGTACCTAATCGTACAGTAGTGTAGTTTTTAGTAAGTCCGGTTCGTTCCACAGGGAAAATCTTTAAACAAAGCTTAACGCTATATTAGTTTACTTTTATAAAAATACAAATATATATATATAAGTAATATTATTGTTATAAATGGGGGTTTTTACCATTTAATGACCGGTTTGTCGATTTTAAAACTTTAGTCGCAGTTAAAACCAAATGTAAAATAATAAATAAATACAAGACTTAATTTAAAGCGTAAAGTAAATAACGATAATGAAATTGCGAATAATAAAAGTGCGATAAAATAAACTTGCGATAATTAAAAAGTACGATAATTAAAAGTGCAATTAAATACAATAACAATAAAAAATGCGATAATTAAAAGTGCAATTAAATATAAAATAAAGGAAATTAAATATGAAATAAAAGAATTATTCTTATTTAAACTTTCGTAATCACGATGTTTGACGTGTTGATTTTAGTTTTATGCCCATGGGTTAATTGTCCTTTGTCCTGGATTATTTAATATGTCCATACGGATTTTGTCCATAATAGTCCATCAGTCATAAATATAAAGAGCGAAAGCCTTCGTCAAATTATTCTTATTCTCGAAGTCAAATATTCCAACTAATTGGGGATTCGAATTGTAACAAGGTTTTAATACTTTGTTTAATGAATACACCAGGTTATCGACTGCGTGTAAACCAAGGTTTTACTACTTTGTTAACAATTACACCAATTACCCTTGAATGTAATTCACCCCTGTTTCAACAAGTCTATTAACTATTAATCCAGTTCCGTATCCGGTAAAATGAATAATTATTGGTATTTATAGATATCCCGCCCACCGTACCCAGTCAAGCGTATGTGGTTATATATAAATACGTCGAATTATAAGTTTGTATATTAAATTAACAAGGTATTGTTTAGTTAATATAAAACCCATTAATAACCCATAGTCTAATTTCCACAAGTGTCGTTCTTTTATCCAAACCCCAATTATGGTACAAAGCCCAATTACCCAATTTTAGTAATTAGCCCAACATCATGATTACTTCGGATTTAAATAAGCATAATAATAACTTAGCTACGAGACATTAAATTAAAAAGGTTGAACATAACTTACAATGATTAAAAATAGCGTAGCGTTATACGGACAGAATTTCGACTTACACCCTTACAACATTTGCTAACATACCCTTATTATTAGGATTAAAATTAAAATTAAAATTAAAATATAAATTATAAATATAAATATTACGTATATAGATAGAGAGATTGATGGATATTGGATGATAAAATGATCAGAATTCGTTGCGCTTTATAGGGAGTTTCAGTTTTTGGGGCTCCGCGACTCGCGGCCCATTCCTTCTTCAAACTCCGCGAGTCGCGGAGTTTGTAATTACAGCTCACTCCATTTTGGCTCTTTGTTTACCGACGGTTTATTATATAAATATAATATATATAATTTATATAATTAATTATATATTATATTATTTATATACATAGTTAACTTGTAATTTTTAGTCCGTTGCGTCGAGCGTTGAGAGTTGACTCTGGACCCGGTTCCGGATTTTCGAACGTCCTTGCGTACAATTTAATATCTTGTACTTTGCGTTTTGAATCTTGTACTCTTGTAATTTCGAGACGTTTCTTATCAATAATTGGAACCTCTTTGATTGTCTTTTGTACTTTTGAGCTTTTTGGTCGTTTGCGTCTTCAATTCGTCGAATCTGTCTTTTGTCTTCACCTTTTATTATTTAAACGAATATCACTTGTAAATAGAACAATTGCAACTAAAAGCTTGTCTTTCTTGAGGAATAATGCTATGAAATATATGTTCGTTTTTAGCATTATCAAATATTCCCACACTTGAGCGTTGCTTGTCCTCAAGCAATATCGTCTTGAAATACTAGAATCACTTCTTTATTCTTCACACTTTGTACATCAGTGATTTCTATACGGCGGTATAAACAATGGTAGTAACGATATGGTTTACAGTCCCACATGACTATAAATATTTAGATCCATTAAGGAAATTGGATCTTTATGAAAACATTTGATCTTTTGAAAATTAAATCTAGTTTTTACCCTAGATAAGTTTTCCGAAATAACCCTTCACCGGTGTTTGCAAAATATTTTTGTGGGTTTGGTGGGTTTCAGATTTGAAAATTTTAGCTCAAAACTTATGGTTTTGTGTCACCCACTTACTAACCTTGTATTTGGAAAGCAACACGTCCAGTTTACTTGTCCCGTATATTACTTTTCGGCAATCTACCGTCCGGTTGTAAAGGAAAGCGTTGAACAAGCAACTGTTAAGGCAATGCCCCCTGACATGCTTTTAATTATGGTCTATAACGTGTCGGACGCAATTACTATCTTTGGTAGGAGCAATAGTAAAGCTTACCCTTATAATTTTCCGGCCTGGCACAAGGTCCTGTCTTTGACCATACTATGCAACCACCGTTCTTACGGTTGACACCCGATTTAGTTCAGGTGACCTAATGAATTCCAGGTGAATTCCTAGGAATTTACGTTCAATGGTAATGAACGCATTGAAAATAGAGTTTTCAGAAAACAAATCGGTTTGTAATTTTATCAAAATATTTTCTCGTTCAAGCTCGAGTTTAGATATCATTGAATTCCATGAGTTTGAATTCTCAATCTTTAAGGTCAATCTCTAGGATTGAGTAATATCAGGCTTAAAAGCTGATTTTTGATCTTTTAAGGAGATTATCCTTTCTGGGGATCTGATTCATTAGTCTTATCCAGCTAATTTGCATGGTGCCCCCCATTGTACGAGATAAATCCTTCTCATGGTTAGGATAAATCTGACCACTTGGCGACCCTATTTAATGCTGAGGTCCGTGGATTTTCTGCTGATTTTAGTGATGACTTTTCTAGGTTTTTCGTCAACCTACAGTTGGTCTGGACGACAACTTCCTGACCTAAATCAAGAAGCGCATTTCTTTTTCGGAAGACTTTACTTCCTTTTAATGATGGAATTGATTCATCGTGTAGATCCATCTCTTCTTTTCTTTCATCGGGTAAAACAGTTTAGTTTAGTCCAAAGCAAAAGTATTTTCAGTTATTTGTACAAAAATATGTGACATATGTTTCGAATAACTTGGAGAATTTTCCCACACTTGGCTTTTATTTTCCTTTTTATTTTCCTCTATTCCATTTTAAATGAATTTTAACATTTTGGTTTGTTTATCAATTTATGTCCTTTCCGAGGTAACAATAATTTCGGTGTTAAAACCTAGTTTTATCATTCATAAATATGTATAAACATGATTTTGAGTTCATTTAATTAAAAATTTTGAAAATTTTTACTAGAATTGGGTAGTCAGTATATAAGACTAGGGATGTTCTTTATTATCAGAGAGCACTAGATTCTAATACAACTACTACTTTACTAGTATTTCTAATGGTAACCAAGTGTATAAAGTAAAAATTTTAAAATCCGAAAGAATTTAACCCCTTCCCACACTTAAGATCTTGCAATGCCCTCATTTGCAAGAAATCAGTAACAATTTAAATTATTGAGGGTGATTTGTGTGAAAATGATTAAATTTTACCAAAGTTTCCAAATATATTTGTGTTTGTTTGCTGAATGATAAATGGTGCACATCATTTGTTCATTCCGTCTTGTTGTTATTTCACATATATTTTGCATCTTGTCGTCAAAATTAGTTGCTTTTGCTGAACTTAATGCCAGTCTTTGAAAATGCGTTGTTTTACCCTGTTGTGTACATAAGATAAACTGCATACATATATACATATTTTTGAAGTTTGGTATATTACCCCACATTCAAAAATTATTAAAATCTAAGAATAAAAGTTAGAAAATTATAAAAACTATTAGAATATTAAATAAGTATTAAACGTATCAACATTACAAATTACAAAATAAATAAAACTAAGTAGACTAAGGATGATACTGATACCAGTAGGGGTTCCATGCATAACCATAGGTGCTATAAAATGCTTCGGCTGGGTTATACGTAGGATACGGTGGTTGAATCTCTATAGACCAGGGAGGGAATATGGGCGATGGAGTAGGAATATAGTTTCTACCTATATGTTGGCAATAAGCTATGATTTGGTTTTGATGAACTTGCCAATCTTCAAATGCTCTATGTCTAGCATTTTCGTACTCCTGTGAAGCTATAAACCTTTGCATTTCTTGCATTTCATTTACCCCTCCTACATTACCTTGCTGTTGGTTTCTCTCAACCTGTGGATGTCTACCATGGTATTGTACTGCGGCGTTATTTCGCCTCTTCAAAACTTTCGCACCATGGTATACATTTAAACCTATTGTATCGCGGGGTTCTGGTTCTTCGACTAATAATCCCCCCGACTTATATCCACACCAAGATATTCAACAATCAAAGTAATAAATATACCACCTCCAATTATGCTATGCGGTCTCATCCCCCTAACCATAGCTGATAAATAATAACCCACACAATAAGGTATACTTACAGCGCTTTGTGGGTCTCGAATACCCATATGGTAAAACAAATCCTGTTCATTTACCTTTTCCTTGTTCTTACCTCTTTGTGTAATCGAATTAGCTAAAAACCTATGAATTACTCTTAATTCAGCTCTATCTATATCCTAATAAGAGTAATTTCCCCCTTTGAATCGGTGATGGCTTGTCATTTGACTCCATACACCATGTGTATCAAAATTTTCATCTATCTTTCTACCATTTAGTATCAACCCTCTACAATCGGCAGATGCTAACTCCTCAGGCGTATATATACGTAAAGCCTGAGCCATGTCTAGTAAAGACATGTGGCGCATCGAACCTCCTAACAAAAATCTAATAAAAGATTGATCGGTTAAACTAGCTACCCGATCATTTAATTCTATACTACACAACAATTCTTCACACCATACTTTATATACAGGTCTACGCATGGTGAATAAACGTACCCAGTCGTTAAAAGTAGAATTACCATACCTCTATGCAAGTAATTCCCTAATTGGCCCGGCCAATTCTACAGCTTCTAATGCTCCCCATTTTATGACCCTAGGTACCTCAACAACTTTAGAATGAAGAGTATGCAAACCCCTTTGGTATTTTGGATAATCTATCCAAAGTCTATCAAATCTCAGGTTCGGGTGCACATCTTCCAAGTGCATATCAGAAAATGTCATGACTGGATGAGGTATATCTTGTTTGTAGTAGTTATCCACCTCCTGTTGTTCCGCATTCTCAGCAGGAGCATTGCGAGCTTGGGATGAAGATTCACCCCTTTCAGTCTGCAAAACACATCAAACACGATTTTTGTGCATCCAAATATGCATTAGTGTCAGCAAAATCATCAATCAAAATAATTACAATGACATGATCAATTTATATCAAACTTAAGCTCATTTTCATATTTTCATCAAATCTACACTTTTTCAAATAAGCATATACGAAAATGTTCGCCAAGTTCATAAGCATTCAACTCAAATAACATGTCAAAATAATCATTACTAGCAATTAAACAAGTTTCAAATGGCATTATCTCTCAAAAATCAAGTTCATGAATTTTAGACTTGAAAAAGTCCACTTTAATTCTCAAAATCATGTTTAGGTTCAAAGTTTGGATCATTTAACTACCTAAACATGTTACACTACTTAATTTAGCAACAATTCATGACAAAAATCGGCCATAACCTGTTTATATCAAAAAGCCCCAAATTGCTCAAGAACACAAACCCTAGATTACTCAAAATTTGAAGTTTAAGGCTTCTAATCATGTTAAATAGCATCAATCTAGGTTATACAAGCATAATACATAAGCAATTTAAGCATAATTACACTAAAAAGCATCAAAATCGAATTGGGTATAAAATTGCTCAAGAACACTAATTTTCGGATTAAATGGTGTTTAGGTGTAGAAATTTACCGTTTTTCTTGAGTAATTCCTTGATAGCATCCTTCTCAACATGATTTTAGTAAAAGATTTGATGATTAATGGTGAAAAAATTCGATTTTTGTGTGATATTTTCGGGTTTTTTCGCAGTATGTTTTGTGGGTGTTGTGTGGACTGAGCTGTTCCAGCTCCTTTATTTTTTTCTGTAATTCGGTCCCTCCGCGAGTCGCGGTGTTTGAACCTTCAAACTCTGCGAGTCGCGGAGTTTGTATTTTTTTTTTAACATCTTATACTAATTAAAACAATTAAGTAATTAATTTTAAAATTTTGTTTCCCTTGTTATTTAGGACGAGGTCGTTTCGGATCGATGTCCTAGTCCGTCCTTCGACAAAATTTTAAAATTTATCTTTTTGTAGCGATTGTTTTAAAAGCTAAGATTTTTGGGGGTTTTTTTTAATGTTTTTGGCATACTTTAATTCAATAAGATTAAAAATAATGATAATAAAAGTTCTCGTCCCTCCCTTGGGTAAAGCAATTTCGGTTCAAAGACCTAGTCTTCAACTTACGACGAATTTTAAAAATCATATTTTTAACTTAATGAGATAAAGTAAATTTTTGTTTTTAAATTCACACAATTTAAATATAAAATTCAAAATTAATATTAAAAATTCACACCAAACTTACAATTTAAAATGCATAAAAATAAAATTCATATTTAAAAATTAAAAATTCACACCAAACTTATATTAATTTTTCAAATATTTACAATTTTAAATATATTGTTTTTACAAAGTTTACAATATTAATTTAAGATTTATATATTAATTTTAAAAACATGGTAAAAATAAAATTAAAATTTTTTTGGCTTTTTATCCCACTTTAATCAATCAAATATTATCAAAAATATGCGCCCCTCTTTTCGGTAAAGTATTTCGGTTCCAAGACCTAATTTAACTCATGACGAATTTTTG
The DNA here is from genome assembly GCF_046630445.1 of Rutidosis leptorrhynchoides. Classification (NCBI taxonomy): domain Eukaryota; kingdom Viridiplantae; phylum Streptophyta; class Magnoliopsida; order Asterales; family Asteraceae; genus Rutidosis; species Rutidosis leptorrhynchoides. Next base: position 229,357,112 of record NC_092335.1, read on the forward strand.
AAATATTTTGGGTTGATTGATTAAAGATATTTATACCTTAAGAATAAACGTTAAATTTCGCAGTGATGTAATAAATTTTTGTATGATATCAATAATTTCGGTCGCCAAACCTAATTTTATTCAATACCAATTTAATACTTTATAGCGAACAAATTAGCGTTTATTATCAAAAGGTTAAAAAAAAAATTTAAAAATAAAAACTGTACAGACTTACCTGTGAGATAGTATTCTTAGTTATACGATCTATCCCATTCATAAGATAGTCGGTTTAATTGGTTTTCCATGGCTACATAGGCGTAACCTCAAGCATTCAGTGTTTTTTCTTCTAAACATATGAACGGTCCGTCTCTGCATAAAGTAACAAATTCGGTGTTTGAATAGGTTTGATTATTTGAACATTTACCTCCATGTGACCATTTTCCGCATTTGTGACATCTTTCTAGGTGTCGTGCTCTTCTTTTCGCTGTGGATTTTGATTTTCCTTTACCAAATTGTAACTTATTATCTTCGCATATGGATTCTTTTCTAACTCCGTCCAATCTTTCTCTGATTACTGATACTATTTCACTTGAAAGTGTGTCATTATTACGTTTAGTGATTAAAGCGTGTAGCATTAGACCATGGTTTAGTTCACAGGCAGTCTTCATTTCCTAAAAAAATAAAAATTCAGAATGGGGGGAGAAGACTAGTTCTTTAGGGTCTGCTAGGGAAAGACCGTTCGGGTTCCATTTTCGAGAACTACACGAAAACAGACAATCTAACTCTAACATAAATACATAAACCCCCTATACTTAGTTAGCTGTGGTATCGAAATTGTGATTAACTTCATTGTCTTCTTCCATCGGACCATGTATGTAATGTTTAACTCTGTGACCATTAACTTTAAATTCAATCCCATTTGAATTTATTAATTCTATCGTTCCGTATGGGAAAACTCTTTTGACTATGAATGGTCCAGACCATCTTGATTTCAATTTTCCAGGAAATAGCTTGAATCGTGAATTGAAAAGAAGAACTCTGTCTCCTTCTTTAAATTCTTTTGAACTTCTGATTCTTTTATCATGCCATTTCTTCGTTCTTTCTTTATAGATTAACGAATTTTCGTATGCTTCATGTCTTAATTCTTCTAATTCGTTTAGTTGACTTAATCGTAGACGTCCGGCTTCATGTAAATCAAGATTACATGTCTTCAAAGCCCAAAATGCTTTGTGTTCAATTTCTACTGGAAGATGACATGCTTTTCCATAAACAAGTCTAAAAGGTGTGGTTCCAATTGGAGTGTAGTAGGCTGTTCTAAAAGCCCAGAGTGCATCCTCCAATTTAATGGACCATTCCTTCGGATTTGATCCTACGGTTTTCTCTAGAATACGTTTTAAAGCTCGGTTGGTATTTTCAACTTGTCCACTTGTTTGTGGATGATATGCGGTGGAGATTTTATGAGTTACTCCATATCTTTTAAGAACTTTCTCAAGTTGATTATTACAGAAATGAGTACCCCGATCACTTATTAAAGCTTTCGGTGTTCCAAACCTTGCAAAAAGACGTTTTAAAAAGTTGACTACAACTCATGCATCGTTAGTTGGGAGAGCTTATGCTTCCGCCCATTTAGATACATAATCAATGGCTACGAGTATATATAGATTATTATGAGATTTTGGAAATGGACCCATAAAGTCAATACCCCAAATGTCAAATACTTCACATACTTGGATGACATTTTGTGGCATTTCATCACGTTGACTTATTTTTCCGGCCCTTTGACAAGCATCACAGGATTTGCAAAGAAGGTGTGCGGCTTTGTAAATTGTAGGCCAATAGAATCCAGCATCATAAACTTTTCTTGCTATTAGTTGAGGCCCATAATGCCCTCCTGTTGGTCCTGTGTGACAATGGTTTAAAATTTTACTACCTTCATCTCCAAATACACATCGGCGTATTATTCCATCGGAACAACTTTTAAACAGATGTGGATCTTCCCAAAAATAGTGTTTTATATCACTGAAGAATTTCTTTCGTTTTTGGTACGATAATCCTTTTTTAAGGAATCCACAAACTAAGTAGTTTGCATAGTCTGCAAACCATGGAATTTCTTTATAATCTATCTTCAATAGATATTCATCAGGAAAGTTGTCTTGTATGGCCGATTCATTTAGAACTTCTAATTCGGGATTTTCAAGACGAGAAAGATGATCTGTGACGACTCCGTCAAAACACTTAACGGCTCCGTCACTTGGTCCCACAGCTTGATCGAAAATCTATATGAATTTAATAAAACAACCTTGCATTCTTTATTTAAAAATGATTTCCTATAAAGGAAATCTACTAAAATGTATAAGTTTAGAAAAACTATGCAATAATACTTTAACCAAAAGTTGACCAAAATAAAGTCAACAAACAACCACTTTTTAATGTAACAAAATAGAATGCAAGTTAATGTTTAACAAAAGCTGCCATCATAAATATGCAGACTCTCTAAGCACAGCGGAAGCAATCAATCATGAACCTGAGAATAAAACATGCGAGTAACTGTCAACAAAAATGTTGAGTGAATTATAGGTTTAATATTGCAAACAATATTTAATTTAAACAATAAAAATTTATGTTTGAAAACATAAAAACTCCTTTTTGAACCACCAAATTATATGCTAGAAAACATATAATAAAACATTATTCCATTTTCCGTGAGCCACCTGGTAACCACTTAACCATTTATTTACCCTTGCCAAACACAATAAATAATATACACCGAACAAGTGTATCTACAACAAAATACGAAGTACTAAACATTCCGATTATAAATTGCTAGCGCGACTAGCTCGAAATGGGGTTGTCAAACCCGATAGATCTATCCGTAGGATTCGCGTTCACCAGTAGAAACCAGTGATTACAGTTACCAGACTAGGGAATATTTTTGTTCAACTCACAATGAATAATTTAAACCAACTTTCACTTGTGTCCAAAATATAAAATAAATTGCATGTATTCTCATCCCAAAAGATTTAAGATAGAAAAATGGGACTATAACTCACCTTAAATAGCAACTGAAGAAATCTCACAAACAAGCGAACAGCAAGTAAAGTAAAGTGACCAAGAAAGATCACAACGCCGACCTATAAATAAAGCAGGTCGAAATAAATAACTAACTTAGGTCAAGTCTTAGTATGATAGCTATTGTACATGTTGCAAGTAGACATAGAGCATTACTCAGCAAGCATCGGTTTGATTGGAACAGCATAAGGACACACACTTTCTATTTTTAGAAAGTTTCTATTTTTAGCAGGTTTCCATTTTTGGAAAGTTTCTATTTTAGGAAAGTTTCTATTTTTGGAAAGTTTTAAGTTAGGAAAGTTTTCTTATTTAGAAAGTCAACAGAAGTCAACTGAAAGTCAAAGTCAACCGAAAGTCAACTCAAAAGTCAACCTTGGTCAAACATAGTCAACATTAATTTTAAAAGTGTAAGTTATAATAATAATGTAAGTTATAACGTTTATTAAAGTTAAATATGTCTAATTATGTCATAACATAAGTTTAATTAAATTAAAATGAATTATTAAAGTTAATATAAGTTGAAGTGTTATAATTAGTATAACATAAGTATTTAATTAATTAAATATTAATCATAATATAAGTTTTATTAATTAATAATGAATTTTAATTCATATCATAAGTATTATAAATTAATAATGAATTATTAATTATATCATAAGTTTCTAATTAAAATTATTAAATCATAAGTATTTAATAATTAAATCATAATTAAATAATAATTAAGTCTTATAATAATTAAATAATTATTTAATCTTTGTTATAAGTCCTATAATAATTTCTCAAAAATAAATTTAATACTTATCATAAGTATTTTCCTTTAATAATAAAAGTATTATTAATCATAAGTTTAATTAAAATGTTAATTAAATCATAATTAATAATTAAATGATATAATAAATATTTATATCATAAGTCTTAAATAATAATAATTACTTCTTTTATCATAAGTAATTTATTAATAATGAAAGCCATTCATTTTAACATAAGTTTAATCATTAACCATAAGTTTTAAGTTTAAAAGTTCATCGGGTCGTATCTTGAGCCCCGGGTGTCGGTTTCGGGCGAGCCACATATGCATCTCCGCCTACTCAAACCACCCGACACAATTATGTACTCAAGAACACTCCAAGAACAGTCCCTAGGTCGTGGATATCAGCCATGACAACACTTGGGAATTCAATTTACTCAAAACAGTGATTTAGGCACAACGGGTGAACCGTGGCTCGGATTTAGGTGACCCGAACATGAAAATTCATCCCACCATCAGTCCTAACCAAATGACACACCCTAAAGACACCAAGGATGATCACAAAGTTGGACCATACCTTGTTCTTGCCCATAACACCTTTCAATCTTTACCAAAAATCAAATTAAGCATATCTAGGGCTCCGGGAATCGAAACGACATGAATCCGGAGTCTAAAATTAATGTCTTGATGAGAGGAACTCATTTATATACTTTATTTTAACTTTTATATGAGTTACACAACCATAAATGAACGAATAAGCTGCTGTCCCAATTTAATCAAACCGAAAACAAGTGAAATTGAGCAATTCTATGCATACAAACATCATTACAATAATCCACAATCATCATACTACTATAATAACATATAAAAACAGTAAAATTAAAGAAAATTGAAAAAGTTAGGGTTAGGGTTTATACCCTAATCAAGAATTGATTAATATCAACGTGTAGAGATCGAAGAGAGGAACGCGTTTATACAAACAATAGGATGATCCAAGCTTTATTGATGAAGATGATGGTGATTTTAGTGTGCTAGGGTGATGGCTAGGCTAGGGAGAAAGAGGGAGATGGAGAAAATTAAAAATTAAATGAGATAGGTTAAGGAAAATTGAAAAGTGTAGGTATTATTCCAAAATGAAGCAAAATGTGGATATACCCCCTCCCCCTTGAATAATTCGGCCAAGAACTGAATGGGGTGGGCCCCATAGTGGCCCAATTTGATAAATGATAAAATCCTAGTGGCCCGAACGCCCGAACGAAACCCGAAATGCGAAAACACGACTACGCGATTGAAAATTCGGAGAGATAACAAATACGCGACGAAAAATAAATATAAATACTATATATAATAATATGATCTTAAAATATCATATTTAAAATATTTAGGAATTAAAAATTCCAAAAGCTCGACCGTTGGTTTGAAAACCGAAAAGATTCGCCGGATAGAAATCCGCGACACGTAGAAACGTGTAACTTAAAATATGAATACAAATGTTCACATAACTCATAATAAATAAATATATATTATTACAAAAATAATAATATAGGTCATAGAAATGACGTGGCACGAATAATAGTTAACGGTCGTTAAATAATTAATGGCAAAAGATAACGGAAAAAGTAGGGTCGTTACAGTACCTTCCCGTTACGGAAATTTCGTCCCGAAATTTAAGCAGGTGCAGGGGTTGACTCAGCATCTGAGAACAAATGCGGGTACTTCTGCCTCATCTATTCTTCATGCTCCCAAGTGAACTCGGGACCGCGTCTGGCGTTCCATTTAACTCGAACAATAGAAATTTTACTCTGCTTAAGAGTCTTTACCTCTCGGTCCATAATTTCAACAGGTTCTTCAATAAAATAAAGTTGCTTATCAACATGAAGTTCATCAAAAAGAATAGTTTCATTGGCCTCGGCCAAACACTTCTTTAAATTCGATACATGAAAAACGTCACGAATAGCACTGAGTTCTTGTGGCAATTTCAAACGATAAGCCACTGGTCCAACTCTCTCAATAATCCCAAAAGGTCCAACAATTCGAGGATTCAACTTTCCCCTTTTTCCAAAACGTACCACACCCTTCCAAGGTGAAACTTTCAACATAACACGATTACCGACGTGAAAGTCGATATCGTTCCTTCTCTTATCAGCATAACTCTTTTGCCTACTCCTGGCAGTTCTCAATCTTTCCTTAATCTGTGCAATCTTCTCGGTAGTCTCGTGAATGATCTCTGGTCATGTGAGTTGAGCATCCCCAACCTCATTCCAACAGACAGGAGACCTACACTTTCTACCATACAGAGCTTCAAATGGTACGACTTTAATACTTGCATGATAACTGCTGTTATAAGAAAACTCATCCAGCGGCAAATATTTATCCCACCCATTTCCAAAATCAATAACACACGCTCTTAACATGTTTTCTACGTTTGAATGGTCCTTTCACTCTGACCATCCATCTGTGGATGATAAGCGGTGCTCATATCCAATTTAGTTCCTAGAGCACCTTGTTAGGACTGCCTCAGTCCAACATAATCGATACGGGAACACCATGTCTCGAAATAATCTCCTTCAAATACAAACGAGTAAACTTCTTCATTGAATATGTTTCCTTAATTGGCAAGAAAAGAGTTGACTTAGCGAGTCGGTAACAATCACCCAAATGGTATCATAACCACCCACAACTCCCGGTAACTTCGTAATAAAGTCCATCTTAATACCTTCCCACTTCCACTCGGGAATTTTAGGTTGCACCAAAAGTCCAGACGGTTTCTGATGTTCAGCTTTAACCTTAGCGCAGGTCAAACACTTAGCCACATACGTAGCCACATCAGCTTTCAAATTAGGCCACCAATACAGCTCCTTAAGATCATGATACATCTTTCCTGAACCAGGATGAATAGAGTACCTAGACTTATGAGCCTCATCTAAAACAAGTTTTCGTAGATCACCAAACTTCGGAACCCAAAGGCATCCCGCAAAATACTGAGTACCATCGGTTTGTACCTCTAACTGTTTACTCAAGCCTCGGACCTTCCCGTTACAAAATTTTCCTCCTTCAAGGCTTCTTATTGTGCCTCAAGGATCTGCCTAGCGAGGTTTGCTTGAATTGTCATATTCAAGGCCCTAAACCTGCGAGGTTCAGCCCTTTCTTTACGACTTAACGTATCAGCCACAACATTTGCCTTCCCTGAATGATATAAAAGTTTACAATCATAATCATTTAACATCTCAACCCATCTTCGTTGCCTCATATTCGGCTGTTTCTGATCAAGGATATGTTGAAGACCTTTGTGATCAGTGTACACTGTACATTTGACCCCATATAAGTAATGTCTCCAATTCTTGAGTTCGAACACAACAACTCCCAACTCTAAATCATGGGTTGTATAATTCCGTTCATGGATCTTCAATTGACGTGACGCGTAAGCGATGACTTTCTTTTGTTGCATCAAAACACAACCAAAGCCCTGACGCGAAGCATCATAATAGACAACAAAATCGTCATTACCCTCAGGTAGTGATAATATCGGTGCAGAAGTTAACTTCTTCTTCAGAGTTTGGAAATCAGACTCTTGTTCACTCTTCCACTCGTACTTCTTCCCCTTATGCGTTAAAGCAGTCAGAGGTTTCGCTACTCGTGAAAAATCTTGAATGAACCTTCTATAATAGCCTGCTAATCCTAGAAACTGGCGAATCTGAGTAGGAGTTTTCGGAACTTCCCACTTTTCAATCGCCTCAATCTTAGCAGAATCAACTTGTATTCCCTATTTACTAACAATATGTCCGAGGAAATTGAACTTCTCTTAACCAGAAAGCACACTTAGAGAACTTAGCGTACAACTCTTCTTTCCTCAACAGATCAAGCACTAACTTCAAATGTTCTTCGCCCTTCATCACTCTTAGAATAAATAAGGATGTGGTCGATGAAAACAGTAACGAATTTGTCCAGATAGGGTCTACACACACGGTTCATGAGGTCCATGAACACAACAGGTGCATTTGTCAATCTGAACGGCATAACAAGAAATTCAAAGTGACTATAACGGGTACAGAAAGCGGTTTTCAGAATATCAGTTTCTTTAGCGCGTAATTGGTGATAACCAGAACGAAGATCAATCTTATAATAAACGGACGAACCTTGAAGTTGATCGAACAGATCATCAATTCTCGGAAGAGGGTAACGGTTTTTAACAGTAAGCTCGTTCAATTCACGATAATCAATACACAAACGAAATGAACCATCTTTCTTCTCAGCGAACAAAACGGGAGCTCCCCAAGGGGACGAACTGGGACGGATTAAATAAAGTTGCAATAATGAAGGAAGAAATAAATATGGAGTAGTCACATCGGTGGCATAGATATTTAAGGCAATTCTCTCAAAGGAGTTAACGAGGATCATGGACTCCAAAGTAAATTTTCATTATATTTCCGAAAGGAAGACGTATGAAAGGTGTGATAATTCAACGAGAGTGAACTTCCTTGTACAATGAGCGAGGAAGTCTAGGATTCATCCATATTCTTAAATTTATGTGGGAATGAAAAGAACGCGAATCATGGGTTATAAAGAATGGCCGACTCCAGGTGAGATGAATCTCCAAAAATAATTTCGTGCACCCTAAAGTATCGAATCCTAGGATTGATGTTTACGAGGGTGTTGCGGTTGACAGCGAAAATTGAGAGTAGAAACTCCTCAAACGGTCTAGAGTAATATATATCCATGATACCCATTATAACAACAGTTGGGGTAGAAACCCACCTAGCGCCTTTTCTACAATAAGGTGACCATCGAGTGTACCCCAGAAACTTGATTTATCGGTCTGCGTTTCGACCATGTCCAACCATAAGAGGGAAAATTCTATGAGCGCAATGACTTTCCAACAAATTTTATAAAACCGGCATCCAAACTGGTGTAAGAATTTCTATCAATGGACTTAATGGTAAATTTTCATCCTTAAACGGAGGATGAGAAGAATTGTGATCCAAGCACTCTGTAGAGTAATGCGAAAATTCTAATGTACTCAATCAAAGAAGTTTTGAAAAAGCTTTAAACATCTGATGTAACCCCATAAATGGAACGAAGCTCTTAGTAAATTTAGAAGTATGTACAACGTGTACCATTTTACGTAAAACAATTTGAGTTAACTAGACAACTCAATAAGATTGGTTTTTAAAATAATTTTAAAGGTATAATTTAGTGTATACTAGTCAAAATAGGTAAGGGTAAATTTATCCATTCGAATTCATACGTACATATATGATTTTATAATTAGTATACATGACAAAATATTTCATTACTTCTATTCGCCCATAAATCTCACGAGAACCGCCCAATTACACAAATGTGTAAAAATTTTAAATGAAAAGCAGGGTATCCGCATTATAAAGGTTACGAGTTGAAGTAAGACCGTTAAAGCTCGGGTGAAGGACTTGAATCGTCTTGCGACATCTAATCAATAAATGCTACGAGATCATGAAAACCAATGAGTTAAATATTGTTTTGACTTTTATCAGGACACAAGTCCTTGGGTCAAAACTAGTCACGTGCGAAGCTGTCACTAACAAGCGAGTTATGAATGATAAAACATGGGGTAAGTAGTTCGGTTAAGATGAGTCTCTCGTATATCAAAAAATAAGATAATGAGTATCTTCCTTACTCATGTAACAACGTTAGAATTTCTGAATGAGTGGTGTACAAATTTTCTTTGACTCACTTTCTATTCCTCATGTCACAATACTGGGACTTTTTATGAATTAACGTAATATAATCACGTTGGCCTGACGCCATTATATTTCACTAACTCATAGTTCCATTCCAATATCACTACATAAGGTCAGGACACGTGGTCAACCTCGAATTTCAACACAATTTCCCTAAAACAATTTCTTAACAATGTGCTAAGGATAGCACAAGAGACAAAGACATCGAAAGTAATGAATAGGAGTAACGATGACATAAAAATATCTTCGAAGTACCAAGAATCTCTAAAAGTAAGAATGACGTTTTCCGTTTCAACAACCAAAGCACATAGGCACAACGGCACAAATGCACGTAATATAACAAAAATGTTATATACCTAAACATAATAGCTGACATTGAAATGCCGAGCATTTAGAAGTCAAGAATGACATCTCGCGTAATATAACTCAAACGTTATATACATAACCATAATAGATGACATAGAAATGCCGAGAATTCTAGAACACGTAATGTAACTTAAACGTTATATCAATAAACACTAATTATGACATAGAAATGTCGAGAATTCCAGAAGTCAAGAATGACACCCCCTCGGTTTCACTAACCGAGGTGTTCCTTTAAAAGATGAACTCGCATGAGTCGGAGAATACGTTTAAATCGGAATGGGAGTTCCTCCCGGATTCAGAACATAATAGAAATGTATGTATGCTAACCATATACATACCAATACGATACAAATAATCACATATAATAATATATAATAGGTCGGGCTGTAGACTAGACTCACTAATGCACCCTATTGACTCGGGTAACGACATCAATGCAGCCTAATTCCCTACAACCAACGCTCTGATACCAACTGTGACGACTCCGTCAAAACACTTAACGGCTCCGTCACTTGGTCCCACAGCTTGATCGAAAATCTATATGAATTTAATAAAACAACCTTGCATTCTTTATTTAAAAATGATTTCCTATAAAGGAAATCTACTAAAATGTATAAGTTTAGAAAAACTATGCAATAATACTTTAACCAAAAGTTGACCAAAATAAAGTCAACAAACAACCACTTTTTAATGTAACAAAATAGAATGCAAGTTAATGTTTAACAAAAGCTGCCATCATAAATATGCAGACTCTCTAAGCACAGCGGAAGCAATCAATCATGAACCTGAGAATAAAACATGCGAGTAACTGTCAACAAAAATGTTGAGTGAATTATAGGTTTAATATTGCAAACAATATTTAATTTAAACAATAAAAATTTATGTTTGAAAACATAAAAACTCCTTTTTGAACCACCAAATTATATGCTAGAAAACATATAATAAAACATTATTCCATTTTCCGTGAGCCACCTGGTAACCACTTAACCATTTATTTACCCTTGCCAAACACAATAAATAATATACACCGAACAAGTGTATCTACAACAAAATACGAAGTACTAAACATTCCGATTATAAATTGCTAGCGCGACTAGCTCGAAATGGGGTTGTCAAACCCGATAGATCTATCCGTAGGATTCGCGTTCACCAGTAGAAACCAGTGATTACAGTTACCAGACTAGGGAATATTTTTGTTCAACTCACAATGAATAATTTAAACCAACTTTCACTTGTGTCCAAAATATAAAATAAATTGCATGTATTCTCATCCCAAAAGATTTAAGATAGAAAAATGGGACTATAACTCACCTTAAATAGCAACTGAAGAAATCTCACAAACAAGCGAACAGCAAGTAAAGTAAAGTGACCAAGAAAGATCACAACGCCGACCTATAAATAAAGCAGGTCGAAATAAATAACTAACTTAGGTCAAGTCTTAGTATGATAGCTATTGTACATGTTGCAAGTAGACATAGAGCATTACTCAGCAAGCATCGGTTTGATTGGAACAGCATAAGGACACACACTTTCTATTTTTAGAAAGTTTCTATTTTTAGCAGGTTTCCATTTTTGGAAAGTTTCTATTTTAGGAAAGTTTCTATTTTTGGAAAGTTTTAAGTTAGGAAAGTTTTCTTATTTAGAAAGTCAACAGAAGTCAACTGAAAGTCAAAGTCAACCGAAAGTCAACTCAAAAGTCAACCTTGGTCAAACATAGTCAACATTAATTTTAAAAGTGTAAGTTATAATAATAATGTAAGTTATAACGTTTATTAAAGTTAAATATGTCTAATTATGTCATAACATAAGTTTAATTAAATTAAAATGAATTATTAAAGTTAATATAAGTTGAAGTGTTATAATTAGTATAACATAAGTATTTAATTAATTAAATATTAATCATAATATAAGTTTTATTAATTAATAATGAATTTTAATTCATATCATAAGTATTATAAATTAATAATGAATTATTAATTATATCATAAGTTTCTAATTAAAATTATTAAATCATAAGTATTTAATAATTAAATCATAATTAAATAATAATTAAGTCTTATAATAATTAAATAATTATTTAATCTTTGTTATAAGTCCTATAATAATTTCTCAAAAATAAATTTAATACTTATCATAAGTATTTTCCTTTAATAATAAAAGTATTATTAATCATAAGTTTAATTAAAATGTTAATTAAATCATAATTAATAATTAAATGATATAATAAATATTTATATCATAAGTCTTAAATAATAATAATTACTTCTTTTATCATAAGTAATTTATTAATAATGAAAGCCATTCATTTTAACATAAGTTTAATCATTAACCATAAGTTTTAAGTTTAAAAGTTCATCGGGTCGTATCTTGAGCCCCGGGTGTCGGTTTCGGGCGAGCCACATATGCATCTCCGCCTACTCAAACCACCCGACACAATTATGTACTCAAGAACACTCCAAGAACAGTCCCTAGGTCGTGGATATCAGCCATGACAACACTTGGGAATTCAATTTACTCAAAACAGTGATTTAGGCACAACGGGTGAACCGTGGCTCGGATTTAGGTGACCCGAACATGAAAATTCATCCCACCATCAGTCCTAACCAAATGACACACCCTAAAGACACCAAGGATGATCACAAAGTTGGACCATACCTTGTTCTTGCCCATAACACCTTTCAATCTTTACCAAAAATCAAATTAAGCATATCTAGGGCTCCGGGAATCGAAACGACATGAATCCGGAGTCTAAAATTAATGTCTTGATGAGAGGAACTCATTTATATACTTTATTTTAACTTTTATATGAGTTACACAACCAGAAATGAACGAATAAGCTGCTGTCCCAATTTAATCAAACCGAAAACAAGTGAAATTGAGCAATTCTATGCATACAAACATCATTACAATAATCCACAATCATCATACTACTATAATAACATATAAAAACAGTAAAATTAAAGAAAATTGAAAAAGTTAGGGTTAGGGTTTATACCCTAATCAAGAATTGATTAATATCAACGTGTAGAGATCGAAGAGAGGAACGCGTTTATACAAACAATAGGATGATCCAAGCTTTATTGATGAAGATGATGGTGATTTTAGTGTGCTAGGGTGATGGCTAGGCTAGGGAGAAAGAGGGAGATGGAGAAAATTAAAAATTAAATGAGATAGGTTAAGGAAAATTGAAAAGTGTAGGTATTATTCCAAAATGAAGCAAAATGTGGATATACCCCCTCCCCCTTGAATAATTCGGCCAAGAACTGAATGGGGTGGGCCCCATAGTGGCCCAATTTGATAAATGATAAAATCCTAGTGGCCCGAACGCCCGAACGAAACCCGAAATGCGAAAACACGACTACGCGATTGAAAATTCGGAGAGATAACAAATACGCGACGAAAAATAAATATAAATACTATATATAATAATATGATCTTAAAATATCATATTTAAAATATTTAGGAATTAAAAATTCCAAAAGCTCGACCGTTGGTTTGAAAACCGAAAAGATTCGCCGGATAGAAATCCGCGACACGTAGAAACGTGTAACTTAAAATATGAATACAAATGTTCACATAACTCATAATAAATAAATATATATTATTACAAAAATAATAATATAGGTCATAGAAATGACGTGGCACGAATAATAGTTAACGGTCGTTAAATAATTAATGGCAAAAGATAACGGAAAAAGTAGGGTCGTTACATGATCAGCGGCGAGATTTTCTGCTCCTCTTTTATCTTGGATTTCAATATCAAACTCTTGTAAGAGTAAGATCCAACGGATTAATCTTAGTTTAGCATCTTGTTTTGAAAATAGGTATCTAAGAGCAGAATGGTCGGTATAGACCACCGTTTTTGCTAGAACGAGATATGATCGAAATTTGTCAAAAGCAAAGACAATAGCAAGGAGTTCTTTTTCAGTAGTTGTATAGTTCGTTTGTGCTCCTTGTAACGTCTTACTAGCATAATATATAGGTTGAAATCGTTTTTCAATCCTTTGTCCTAAAACGGCTCCCATTGCAAAATCACTTGCATCGCACATTAGTTCAAATGGTAGATTCCAATTTGGTGTTATCATGATCGGTGCATTAGTGAGTTTCTCTTTAAGAATATTAAAAGATTTGATACACTCATCTGAAAAGATGAATGGAGCATCCTTTTCTAGGAGTTTATTCATAGGAGTGGCAATTTTAGAAAAATCTTTTATGAAACGTCGGTAAAAACCGGCATGCCCTAGAAAACTCCTAACTCCTCTAACATTGGTGGGATGTGGAAGTTTAGCAATTACATCTACTTTAGCTCTATCCACTTCAATTCTTTCTTTTGAAATTTTATGTCCAAGAACGATGCCCTCTTTAACCATGAAATGGCATTTCTCCCAATTAAGTACTAGATTTGATTGTTCGCATCTAATAAGCATTCGTTCAAGATTAGCTAGACATGTTTCAAATGTATCACCGAAGACTGAAAAGTCATCCATGAAAACTTCCATGCATTCTTCTATCATGTCATGAAAAATCGCCATCATACACCTTTGAAAGGTTGCAGGGGCGTTGCAAAGTCCAAATGGCATGCGTTTGTAAGCAAAAGTACCATAAGGGCACGTGAATGTGGTTTTCTCTTGATCTTTGGGTGCTATTGGAATTTGAAAATATCCGGAAAATCCATCTAGAAAACAATAGTAACTATTTCCGGCTAATCTTTCCAACATTTGATCAATGAAAGGTAAGGGAAAGTGATCTTTTCTGGTGGCGTCATTTAATTTTCTATAATCAATACATACACGCCATCCTGTTACAGTCCTAGTAGGAATAAGCTCATTTTTCTCATTTGTAATGACAGTCATGCCACCCTTCTTAGGCACGCATTGAACTGGGCTTACCCATGGACTATCAGAAATTGGATAAATTAAACCTGCATCTAGCAGTTTAATAATCTCTTTCTTAACTACATCTTGCATATTAGGATTTAGTCTTCATTGGCGTTGCACATACGTTTTATGACCTTCTTTCATAAGGATTTTATGTGTGCAATACGAAGGACTTATTCCTTTAATATCATGAATTTTCCATGCAATGGCTGGTTTATAAGCTTTCAACACAGAAATGAGTTGTGATTTCTCATTTTCAGTAAGAGAAGATGATATTATTACAGGTAATTCAGATTCACCATGTAAATAAGCGTATTCCAAATGGTTTGGAAGTGGCTTTAACTCTAATTTCGGAGGTTCTTCTATCGATGATTTATATCGATATCTGTCTTCTTCTTTTAGCATTTGAATTTCTTCTGTTGTTGGTTCATATCCATTAGCTATAAGTGTAGCTAACATTTCAGCTTCATCAATTTGTTCTGTTCCTTCTCCTAAAGAACATTCTCCTGTTCCTTGTAATTCTGGAAATTCTTCTAATAATTCTGCATGTGCATCTATAGTTTGAATATAATAACATGTATCATCTGCAGATTGTGGTTGTTGCATTGCTCTATCAACTGAAAAGGTAACACTCTCATCCTCTATACTTAGGGTCAATTTCTTACCGAACACATCTATCATTGCTTTAGCCGTGTTTAAGAATGGTCTTCCTAATATGAGAGGAACTTGAGAATCTTCTTCCATGTCCAGAACAACAAAATCTACTGGAAATACTAAAGTACCAACTTTAACTAGCATGTTCTCCATTATCCCTCTAGGATATTTTATTGATCTATCGGCTAGTTGTATGCTTATTCTGGTTGGTTTCAATTCTCCAAGGTCTAATTTAGCATATAGTGAATATGGCATTAGATTTATACTAGCACCTAAGTCTGCCAATGCTTCTATTGAACTAAGACTACCCAAAAAACATGGAATTGTGAAACTTCCTGGATCAGATAGTTTTTCTGGTATCTTATTCAACAGCACTGCTGAACAATTAGCATTCATGGTAACAGCCGAGAGTTCTTCCATTTTCTTTCTATTTGAGATTAGATCTTTCAAGAATTTAGCATATCTAGGCATTCCTGAAATCACATCAATGAAAGGAAGATTTACATTTATCTGTTTAAACATATCCACGAATTTGGATTGCTCGGCTTCAAGTTTCTCTTTCTTCATTTTACTCGGGTAAGGAAGTGGTGGTTGGTATGGTTTAACATAAGGTTTAGCCTTAACTGTGTTATCTTCATTAACCTTTTCAACTACCGGTTCTTTTTCCTTATCTTGATTAGGTTGTGGTTCTTGTGGAGTACGAATAGCTTCATCAGAAGTTACAAGTATTTCAGGTGGTTTAAGTGTTGTACCACTTCTTGTGGTAATGGCTTTAGCTGTTTCATTCCGGGGGTTAGCATTTGTATCACTAGGTAGACTTCCCGGTTTTCTTTCACCTATTAACCTTGCTAGGTTACTTACTTCTTGTTCCAGATTTTGAGTAGAAGCTTGTTGATTTCTAAATGCTTGAGCATTTTGTTCATTAGTTTGTTTCTGAGATGTGAAAAACTGCGTTTGAGTTTCAACTAGCTTCGTCATCATATCTTCTAAATTCGGCTTTTTATCATCGGTTTGTTGTGGTGGTTTGTTTTGAAAATTAGGTCTTTGTTGATTGTAATTATTATTGGATACTTGTTGATTGCTAGGACCTTGTTGGTTGTTGTAGGGAATATTTCGGTTATAATTCTGGTTTTGATTGTAAATCGGTCTTGGTGGTTGATAATTATTCTGATAATTATTTCCAGGCCTTTGGTTTATGTATGAAATATTCTCTCTTTGTTCCATTGTTAATTCAATACTGAGACAATCTTTTGTCAAATGTGGTCCTCCACACTGCTCACAACTAATTCGTATTGAGTGAATATCTTTAGTCATCTTTTCCATTCATCTCTCAACAGCATCTATCTTTGCGGAAATGGAATCTAAGTCATGGCTAGAATCGGCTCTAGCTGCTTTAGATGATCTAACGATATCTTTTTCTTGGTGCCACTCATGTGAGTGGGAAGCAGTGTTATCAATAATTTTGTAAGCATCAGTTTCGGTTTTCTTCATAATGGAACCACCAGCTGCTATATCTATGTCTTTCCTTGTAGTGATGTCGCATCCTTGGTAGAATATTTGTACTATTTGACAGGTGTCTAAAACATATTGCGGACATCCTCTTAACAACTTTCCAAATCTAGTCCACGCCTCATATAGAGTTTCATTTGGCTTTTGTGTAAACGTAACAATTTCTCCTTGAAGTCTTACGGCTTTAGATGCAGGAAAGAATTGTTTAAGAAATTTTTCAACTAAAACGTCCCATGTATCAATCGCCCCTTCAGGTAACGATTCCAACCAATCTTTGGCTTCTCCCTTTAAAGTCCAGGGAAATAACATGAGATATATCTGTTCATCCTCTACTTCTCGGATTTTAAATAGTGTGCAGATCATATTAAAGGTACGTAGATGTTCATTTGGATCTTCCTTCGGCGCACCACTAAATTGGCATTGATTAGTCACCATGTGTAGAATTTGTCCTTTGATTTCATAATCTGGCGCATTAATGTCTGGATGAGTAATTGCGTGACCTTGGCCAGTGCGTTTAGCTCTCATTCGGTCTTCCATACTTAATGGTTCTGTTACTTCCATAATTGAATTTGTTGAATCGGAATCACTAGAGGATTCTGATTTAATGGTTCGTTCCTCAACAATCTCTGTTTGAATGATTGGTGGTTCCGGAGGAAAGTTTAGTGGTTCAGGATCTACGAATCGTCCCAGAATATTCTCCGGATTCTCAATTGTGAGGTCGGGTTCAAAAATTGGATTATCGGAAATTTGAACTGGAGTACTTGGTCGACTGGATGACGATTCTAAAGAAAAATCAACGGCAATAATATTTGCTAAATGTCTTGATCTAGTTACAGGTGGTGAACGTACAAAAGGTGGTGAACGTCTTGCTCGGTGCATTCACTGAATATCCTATTAGTTTTAAAAGGAAAGAAAAATTATAATAAGTTATCCAATCAATAGACTTTTCTGATTTTGCCCACGTTTCGAATAGCCAAAAGATGCAGCAGAGGGGCAGGATTCGTTTGGTCTCAATATAATTGAGGACTGTTTGGCTCCAATAACCCGGTCCACGTACAAATCCAACTATTACTACGAACCAGAAAATTTTGATGTCTATCAATTTAACTACTTAAAATAAATTTTCGTAATTTTAAGAAATTTAGATAAGAAGTAGAATAAAAATCTATGTCCTAAAACTAGAATAGCGAGAAATAAGAAAGAAAAAGAGTTCATCGAAAAAGGTCGAAAAAGAAAAATAGTTGAAAAATAAAAGGTGACGGAAAAATAAAAGAAACTTATAAAACTTAAAAACACTTAACTAACCTAACCTTATTACCACAACTAACTTAAAATTATAATCGCAAATTGAGATTACTAATTGGAATGATAATTGATACATAGGTAAAAGGTTTCTGAAAATATTAAAGCTTACAGGAAAAACTAAATCCCAAATGGAAATAACTTAAAAAGAAACTAAAACATAAAAGGCGTCGCAAAATTCTAAAGTACCTAAATTTTAGTCTAAAGAAAAAGTACTTAAGGGATTTTAAGGCAAAGCCTAAAAATCTATAACTAAAAAAAATAACTATGGCAAAAACTAAGTTTAAAACTAAAAACGAGCGAAAAATAAAAAAAATTACGCTAAAACAATTAAAAAGGGACAAAATATAAAAATATACTAAAAGTTGTGAAAATTACAATTTTTATAAAAATATTATTTTTATATATAATAAAACTAATTATAATTAATTAAAACTAAATTATATTAATAATAAACTAATTAGGGTTTAAATAATAATAATAATTAATTACACCGTATTAAATGCAGATTAGGGTTTTGGTCTGGCCTGTCAGGGCGGCTTCGCGAGTTGCGGTGCCCGAAGCAGCAAACTCCGCGAGTCGCGGGGTTCCAAAATTCAAATGACAGGTTGTTTAAAATTCGACGCGTTTTTTTTTTAATAAAAATATTTAAATAAAACTTATATTTTTATAAAATAAAAATAAAGAAACTTTATAAAACTTAAATATTTGACAAGATCTTAAAAAAAATATATAAATTTTTGTTTTCTTTTTATATTTTCGAATAATAAAAAACGTACTTTTACAAAAGTGAATTTTAATAAAAGTAAACTAAAAATAAAAATCTTTTTTTTTAAATATTTAGCGTTGCGCTTTCGGCGTTTAAGAGTTCCCCGGCAGCCGCGCCAAAAATACTTGATGGTTAAAGCTAAGGGGTACAAAATACTATTAAATTTTACAAGAAAATACTATTAAATACGATACAATTTTACACAAGATATTTATTTATTTAGAGAATGGATATACTTAAACCTTGCTACAACACTTATAGGCAGTGTACCTAATCGTACAGTAGTATAGTTTTTAGTAAGTCCGGTTCGTTCCACAGGGAAAATCTTTAAACAAAGCTTAACGCTATATTAGTTTACTTTTATAAAAATACAAATATATATATATATATATATATATATATATATATATATATATATATAAGTAATATTATTGTTATAAATGGGGGTTTTTACCGTTTAATGACCGGTTTGTCGATTTTAAAACTTTAGTCGCAGTTAAAACCAAATGTAAAATAATAAATAAATACAAGACTTAATTTAAAGCGTAAAGTAAATAACGATAATGAAATTGCGAATAATAAAAGTGCGATAAAATAAACTTGCGATAATTAAAAAGTAAGATAATTAAAAGTGCAATTAAATACAATAACAATAAAAAATGCGATAATTAAAAGTGCAATTAAATAAAAAATAAAGGAAATTAAATATGAAATAAAAGAATTATGCTTATTTAAACTTCCGTAATCACGATGTTTGACGTGTTGATTTTAGTTTTATGCCCATGGGTTAATTGTCCTTTGTCCTGGATTATTTAATATGTCCATACGGATTTTGTCCATAATAGTCCATCAGTCATAAATATAAAGAGCGAAAGCCTTCGTCAAATTATTCTTATTCCCGAAGTCAAATATTCCAACTAATTGGGAATTCGAATTGTAACAAGGTTTTAATACTTTGTTTAATGAATACACCGGGTTATCGACTGCGTGTAAACCAAGGTTTTACTACTTTGTTAACAATTACACCAATTACCCTTGAATGTAATTCACCCCTGTTTCAACAAGTCTATTAACTATTAATCCAGTTCCGTATCCGGTAAAATGAATAATTATTGGTATTTATAGATATCCCGCCCACCGTACCCAGTCAAGCGTATGTGGTTATATATAAATACGTCGAATTATAAGTTTGTATATTAAATTAACAAGGTATTGTTTAGTTAATATAAAACCCATTAATAACCCATAGTCTAATTTCCACAAGTGTCGTTCTTTTATCCAAACCCCAATTATGGTACAAAGCCCAATTACTCAATTTTAGTAATTAGCCCAACATCATGATTACTTCGGATTTAAATAAGCATAATAATAACTTAGCTACGAGACATTAAATTAAAAAGGTTGAACATAACTTACAATGATTAAAAATAGCGTAGCGTTATACGGACAGAATTTCGACTTACACCCTTACAACATTTGCTACATACCCTTATTATTAGGATTAAAATTAAAATTAAAATTAAAATATAAATTATAAATATAAATATTACGTATATAGATAGAGAGATTGATGGATATTGGATGATAAAATGATCAAAATTCTTTGGGCTTTATAGGGAGTTTCAGTTTTTGGGGCTCCGCGACTCGCGGCCCATTCCTTCTTCAAACTCCGCGAGTCGCGGAGTTTGTAATTACAGCTCACTCCATTTTGGCTCTTTGTTTACCGACGGTTTATTATATAAATATAATATATATATAATTTATATAATTAATTATATATTATATTATATTTATATACATAGTTAACTTGTACTTTTTAGTCCGTTGCGTCGAGCGTTGAGAGTTGACTCTGGACCCGGTTCCGGATTTTCGAACGTCCTTGCGTACAATTTAATATCTTGTACTTTGCGTTTTGAATCTTGTACTCTTGTAATTTCGAGACGTTTCTTATCAATAATTGGAACCTCTTTGATTGTCTTTTGTACTTTTGAGCTTTTTGGTCGTTTGCGTCTTCAATTCGTCGAATCTGTCTTTTGTCTTCACCTTTTATTATTTAAACGAATATCACTTGTAAATAGAACAATTGCAAATAAAAGCTTGTCTTTTTTGAGGAATAATGCTATGAAATATATGTTCGTTTTTAGCATTATCAACAACCGCGCCTAATTCCAAATCATGCGTCGTATAATTTTGCTCGCGAATCTTCAATTGTCTAGACGCATAAGCAATCACCTTCGTCCATTGCATTAATACACAACCGAGACCTTGCTTTGATGCGTCACAATAAATTACAAAATCATCATTCCCTTCAGGCAATGACAATATAGGTGCCGTAGTTAGCTTTTTCTTCAATAATTGAAACGCCTTCTCTTGTTCATCCTTCCATTCAAATTTCTTCCCTTTATGCGTTAATGCAGTCAAGGGTTTTGCTATTTTGGAGAAATCTTGGATGAATCTTCTGTAGTAACCAGCCAATCCTAAAAATTGACGTATATGTTTCGGAGTTTTTGGGGTTTCCCACTTTTCAACAGTTTCTATCTTTGCCGGATCCACCTTAATACCTTTTTTGTTCACTATGTGACCGAGGAATTGAACTTCTTCCAACCAAAATGCACACTTTGAAAACTTAGCGTACAATTCTTCCTTCCTCAATACTTCTAACACCTTTCTCAAATGTTCACCGTGTTCTTGGTCATTCTTTGAGTAAATAAGTATGTCATCAATGAAAACAATGACAAACTTGTCAAGGTATGGTCCACACACTCGGTTCATAAGGTCCATGAACACAGCTGGTGTGTTAGTCAATCCAAACGGCATAACCATAAACTCGTAATGACCATAACGCGTCCTAAAAGCAGTCTTTGGAATATCATCTTCCTTTACTCGCATTTGATGATATCCAGAACGTAAATCGATCTTCGAATAAACCGACGAGCCTTGTAGTTGATCAAATAAGTCGTCAATTCTCTACAGTGGATAACGGTTTTTGATGGTAAGTTTGTTCAACTCTCTGTAGTCAATACACAACCTAAATGTACCATCCTTCTTCTTGACAAACAAAACAGGAGCTCCCCATGGTGATGTGCTTGGTCGAATGAAACTACGTTCTAATAGTTCTTGCAGTTGGCTTTGCAGTTCTTTTATCTCGCTGGGTACGAGTCTATAAGGAGCACGAGCTATTGGTGCAGCTCCTGGTACAAGATCTATTTGAAATTCAACAGATCGATGTGGAGGTAGTCCCGGTAATTCTTTCGGAAATACATCGGGAAATTCTTTTGCGACGGGAACATCATTGATGCTCTTTTCTTCAGTTTGTACTTTCTCGACGTGTGCTAGAACAGCATAGCAACCTTTTCTTATTAGTTTTTGTGCCTTCAAATTACTAATAAGATGTAGCTTCATGTTGCCCTTTTCTCCGTACACCATTAAGGGTTCTCCTTCTTCTCGTACAATGCGAATTGCATTTTTATAACATACGATCTCCGCTTTCACCTTTTTCAGCTAGTCCATGCCAACTATTACATCAAAACTCCCTAACTCTACTGGTATTAAATCAATCTTAAATATTCCGCTACCCAGTTTAATTTCTCGATTCCGGCATATATTATCTGCTGAAATTAATTTACCGTTTGCTAATTCGAGTAAAAATTTACTATCCAACGGCGTCAATGGACAACTTAATTTAGCACAAAAATCTCTACTCATATAGCTTCTATCCGCACCCGAATCAAATAAAACGTAAGCAGATTTATTGTCAATAAGAAACGTACCCGTAACAAGCTCCGGGTCTTCCTGTGCCTCTGCCGCATTAATATTGAAAACTCTTCCGCGGCCTTGTCCATTCGTGTTCTCCTGGTTCAGGCAATTTCTAATAATGTGGCCCGGTTTTCCACATTTATAACAAACTACATTGGCATAACTTGCTCCGACACTACTTGCTCCGCCATTACTCGTTCCAACACCATTTGTTCCTTTCGTTCTGTTAACCCCTGGTCCGTAGACCTCACACTTCGCCGCGCTATGACCATTTCTTTTACACTTGTTGCAAAATTTGGTGCAGAACCCCGAGTGATACTTTTCACACCTTTGGCATAGTTGCTTCTGATTGTTGTTGTTGTTGCGGTTGTTATTGTTATTGGGATGATTGTTGTAGTTGCTGTTGTTGTTGTTGTTGTTATTGTTGTTGTTGTTGTTGGGCCGTTTATTGTAGTTGCGATTGATGTTGCGATTGTTGGGATAATTGTTGCGATTATTATTGTAATTGCTGTTGTTGTTGTATTGGTGATTCTTATCACAGTTTTCCTCCCACTTTCTTTTGACTTACTTCACATTGGCCTCTTCAGCCGTCTGTTCTTTAATTCTTTCCTCAATCTGGTTCACTAGTTTGTGAGCCATTCTACATGCCTGTTTTGAACTTATATCTTCTTGGATTCTTTCCGGTAATCCTTTCACAAACGCGTCGATCTTCTCTTCCTCATCTTCGAACGCTCCCGGACACAATAGGCACAATTCTGTGAATCGTCTTTCGTACGTGGTAATATCAAATCCTTGGGTTCGTAACCCTCTAAGTTCTGTCTTGAGCTTATTGACCTCGGTTCTGGGACGGTACTTCTCGTTCATCAAGTGTTTGAATGCTGACCACGGTAGTGCGTACGCATCATCTTGTCCTACTTGCTCCAGATAGGTATTCCACCATGTTAACGCAGAACCTGTGAAGGTATGCGTAGCGTACTTAACTTTGTCCTCTTCATTACACTTACTTATGGCAAACACCGATTCGACCTTCTCGGTCCACCGTTTCAATCCAATCGGTCCTTCGGTTCCATCAAATTCCAAAGGTTTGCAGGCAGTGAATTCTTTGTAGGTGCATCCTACACAATTTCATGTACTGCTAGATCCAAGGTTATTGTTGGTACGTAGCGCAGCCTGTACTGCGGCTATGTTTGAAGCTATAAAAGTATGGAATTCCTCTTCATTCATATTCACGGTGTGTCGAGTAGTCGGTGCCATTTCCTTCAAAATAGTCAAATGGAACAAGTTAATCATACAGAATATTAAGAGTAGTTAATAGTATTTCGTAGCATAATATGAACTCATTTATAAAAGCTTTTTCTTCATATTAGCGTTTTATAAGTTTAAATTCGGGTAGTACCTACCCGTTAAGTTCATACTTAGTAGCTAATATACAATTCAACTACTACAATTCTATATGAAAAACTGATTATAATAATATTTTGCGTTCAAACTTTTATACAATATTTTACAAACTTACAATACCGCTTATTTTACATAAAGCATGAAATATAGCACACAATAACTTTGATACAAGATAGTTGTGAAGATAATTCTAGCTAGTACACAAGTCGTTCAGCAAAGGCAATAAAGACACGTAATTCATACGTCCAGAAACAAGTCATGCATTCTGGTTTTACTAGGACTACTTCCCATCCTTGGTCTTGTGGAACATAACCGTTATGACCGTTGATAAGACAGCGTGTTGTAACGTCGTCAAAGGGACGAGGGTTACGTAATGACCAACAGTCTCATAATAACCTAAAAACCTCATTTCTTACCCCAATTACCGACTCTGTCACTTGTGGGAACGTTTTGTTTAATAGTTGTAGCCCGATGTTCTTTTTCTCACTTTGGTGAGAAGCGAACATTACTAACCCGTAAGCATAGCATGCTTCTTTATGTTGCATGTTAGCCGCTTTTTCTAAATCATGAAGTCCTATATTCGGATACATTGAGTCAAAATAATTTCTTAACCCATTGCGTAAAATAGCATTTGGGTTCCCCGCAATATATGCGTCAAAGTAAACACATCGTAACTTATGGGTTTCCCAATGTGATATCCCCCATCTTTCAAACGAAAGTCTCTTATAAACTAATACATTCTTCGCCGTAAATAGTTGTGCCGAAGAGTTCTGACCGACTCTAGACAAGATTTCATCAATCATGTCTCCGGGTAGGTCTCTTAAAATATTGGGTTGTCTATCCATTTTGTGTTTTTATACTGTAAAATAGACAAGAGTTAGATTCATAAAAAAATACTTATTAATACAAGCAATTTTTACATATATCATAAAGCATAAGCACACTATATTACATATATTACACCACACGAATACAACTATCTTATTCCGACTCGCTCGTTTCTTTTTCTTCGGTTTTGGTTCGTTTTGCCAAGTTTCTAGGGATATATGATGTTCCCCTAATACGAGCTGTCGTTTTCCACAACGGTTTAGAAAAACCTGGTGGTTTAGAGGTTCCCGGGTCATTGTTACAACTTAAGGGCTTCGGGGGTTGACGATACATATAAAGTTCATCGGGGTTGGAATTAGATTTCTCTATTTTTATGCCCTTTCCCTTATTATTTTCTTTTGCCTTTTTAAATTCAGTTGGGGTAATTTCTATAACATCATCGGAATTCTCGTCGGAATCCGATTCATCGGAGAATTGGTAATCCTCCCAATATTTTGCTTCCTTGGCGGAAACACCATTGACCATAATTAACCTTGGTCGGTTGGTTGAGGATTTTCTTTTACTTATCCATTTTATTATTTCCCCCACCGGTTCTATTTTCTCCTCCGGTTCCTCCTCTTCCGGTTCTGATTCTTCTTCCGGTTCTGATTCTTCTTCCGGTTCTTCTTCGGGAACTTGTGAATCAGTCCAATATATATTCGACTCTTCGTTATTATTAGGTGAGTCAATGGGATTTGTGCTAGAGGTAGACATCTATCACACAATATCAAACATGTTAAGAGATTAATATATCACATAATATATACATGTTAATAATATATAGTTTCCAACAAAAATGTTAAGCAATCATTTTTAAAGAAAACACGGTCGAAGTCCAGACTCACTAATGCATCCTAACAAACTCGATAAGACACACTAATGCAAATTTCTGGTTCTCTAAGACCAACGCTCGGATACCAACTGAAATGTCCTGTTCTTATTGATTAAAAACGTTCCATATTAATTGATTTCGTTGCGAGATTTTGACCTCTATATGAGACGTTTTTCAAAGACTGCATTCATTTTTAAAACAAACCATAACCTTTATTTCATAAATAAAGGTTTAAAAAGCTTTACGTAGATTATCAAATAATGATAATCTAAAATATCCTGTTTACACACGACCATTACATAATGGTTTACAATACAAATATGTTACATCGAAATCAGTTTCTTGAATGCAGTTTTTACACAATATCATACAAACATGGACTCCAAATCTTGTCCTTATTTTAGTATGCAACAGCGGAAGCTCTTAGTATTCACCTGAGAATAAACATGCTTTAAACGTCAACAAAAATGTTGGTGAGTTATAGGTTTAACCTATATATATCAAATCATAACAATAGACCACAAGATTTCATATTTCAATACACATCCCATACATAGAGATAAAAATCATTCATATGGTGAACACCTGGTAACCGACATTAACAAGATGCATATATAAGAATATCCCCATCATTCCGGGACACCCTTCGGATATGATATAAATTTCGAAGTACTAAAGCATCCGGTACTTTGGATAGGGTTTGTTAGGCCCAATAGATCTATCTTTAGGATTCGCGTCAATTAGGGTGTCTGTTCCCTAATTCTTAGATTACCAGACTTAATAAAAAGGGGCATATTCGATTTCGATAATTCAACCATAGAATGTAGTTTCACGTACTTGTGTCTATTTTGTAAATCATTTATAAAACCTGCATGTATTCTCATCCCAAAAATATTAGATTTTAAAAGTGGGACTATAACTCACTTTCACAGATTTTTACTTCGTCGGGAAGTAAGACTTGGCCACTGGTTGATTCACGAACCTATAACAATATATACATATATTTCAAAGTATGTTCAAAATATATTTACAACACTTTTAATATATTTTGATGTTTTAAGTTTATTAAGTCAGCTGTCCTCGTTAGTAACCTACAACTAGTTGTCCACAGTTAGATGTACAGAAATAAATCGATAAATATTATCTTGAATCAATCCATGACCCAGTGTATACGTATCTCAGTATTGATCACAACTCAAACTATATATATTTTGGAATCAACCTCAACCCTGTATAGCTAACTCCAACATTCACATATAGAGTGTCTATGGTTGTTCCGAAATATATATAGATGTGTCGACATGATAGGTCGAAACATTGTATACGTGTCTATGGTATCTCAAGATTACATAATATACAATACAAGTTGATTAAGTTATGGTTGGAATAGATTTGTTACCAATTTTCACGTAGCTAAAATGAGAAAAATTATCCAATCTTGTTTTACCCATAACTTCTTCATTTTAAATCCGTTTTGAGTGAATCAAATTGATATGGTTTCATATTGAACTCTATTTTATGAATCTAAACAGAAAAATTATAGGTTTATAGTCGGAAAAATAAGTTACAAGTCGTTTTTGTAAAGGTAGTCATTTCAGTCGAAAGAACGACGTCTAGATGACCATTTTAGAAAACATACTTCCACTTTGAGTTTAACCATAATTTTTGGATATAGTTTCATGTTCATAATAAAAATCATTTTCCCAGAATAACAACTTTTAAATCAAAGTTTATCATAGTTTTTAATTAACTAACCCAAAATAGCCCGCGGTATTACTACGACGGCGTAAATCCAGTTTTACGGTGTTTTTTGTGTTTCCAGGTTTTAAATCATTAAGTTATCATATCATATAGATATAGAACATGTGTTTAGTTGATTTTAAAAGTCAAGTTAGAAGGATTAACTTTTATTTGCGAACAAGTTTAGAATTAACTAAACTATGTTCTAGTGATTACAAGTTTAAACCTTCGAATAAGATAGCTTTATATGTATG
This sequence comes from Rutidosis leptorrhynchoides, assembly GCF_046630445.1. Classification (NCBI taxonomy): domain Eukaryota; kingdom Viridiplantae; phylum Streptophyta; class Magnoliopsida; order Asterales; family Asteraceae; genus Rutidosis; species Rutidosis leptorrhynchoides. Next base: position 229,384,952 of record NC_092335.1, read on the forward strand.
AATCGAATGATGTTATGAACATTATTAATACCTCAAGTTCCTTGGATAAACCTACTGGAAATGAGAAAAAAATATCTAGCTTTAAAGGATCCTTGGATGGCTTGAAAGTTCTTGAAGCAGAATCATGACACGAAAACAATTTCAAGTAAGATTTCCACTCGAAATAAGATTGTTATAGTTATAGAAATTGAATTAAAGTTTGAATATGATTATTACCTTGTATTAGAAAGATAACCTACTGTAAGTAACAAAGGTTTCTTGATCTTGGATGATTACTTGGAATGGATTTAGAAAACTTGGAAGTAAACTTGCAATCTTGGAAGTATTCTTGATTTTATGAAACTAGAACTTTTGGAATTTATGAAGAACACTTAGAACTTGAAGATAGAACTTAAGAGAGATCAATTAGATGAAGAAAATTGAAGAATGAAAGTGTTTGTAGGTGTTTTTGGTCGTTGGTGTATGGATTAGATATAAAGGATATGTAATTTTGTTTTCATGTAAATAAGTCTTGAATGATTACTCATATTTTTGTAATTTTATGAGATATTTCGTGCTAGTTGCCAAATGATGGTTCCCACATGTGTTAGGTGACTCACATGGGCTGCTAAGAGCTGATCATTGGAGTGTATATACCAATAGTACATACATCTAAAAGCTGTGTATTGTACGAGTACGAATACGGGTGCATACGAGTAGAATTGTTGATGAAACTGAACAAGGATGTAATTGTAAGCATTTTTGTTAAGTAGAAGTATTTTGATAAGTGTCTTGAAGTCTTTCAAAAGTGTATGAATACATATTAAAACACTACATGTATATACATTTTAACTGAGTCGTTAAGTCATCGTTAGTCGTTACATGTAAATGTTGTTTTGAAACCTTTAGGTTAACGATCTTGTTGAATGTTGTTAACCCATTGTTTATTATAACAAATGAGATGTTAAATTGTTATATTATCATGATATTATGATATATAATATATCTTAGTATGATATATATACAGTTAAATGTCGTTACAACGATAATCGTTACATATATGTCTCGTTTCGAAATCATTAAGTTAGTAGTCTTATTTTTACATATGTAGTTCATTGTTAATATACTTAATGATATGTTTAATTATCATAATATCATGTTAACTATATATATAACCATATATATGTCATCATATAGTTTTTACAAGTTTTAACGTTCGTGAATCACCGGTCAACTTGGGTGGTCAATTGTCTATATGAAACCTATTTCAATTAATCAAGTCTTAACAAGTTTGATTGTTTAACATGTTGGAAACACTTAATCATGTAAATAACAATTTCATTTAATATATATATAAACATGGAAAAGTTCGGGTCACTACAATAACACCTTTCCATGGCGAAACTTTAAGCATCACCATGTCACCTTCTTGGAACTCAATTAGTCACCTCCGTTTATCGACATATGACTTTTGTCTATCTTGAGCCGCTTTCAAATGAGTCCGAATCATCTCAATCTTGCTATTTGTCTCTAACACCAAATCGGTACTCCCGATTTCTCTTTGACCCACTTCACCCCAACAAATCAGAGTTTGACACCTCCGCCCATAAAGCATCTCATAAGGTGGCATCCCGATACTAGTATGATAACTATTATTGTACGAGAACTCCACCAATGGTAAGTGCTCATCCCAACTACCACCGAAATCGATAATGCACGCTCGTAACATATCATCCAAGGTTTGGTTCGTACGTTCTGTTTGACCGTCCGTTTAAGGATGGTACGCCGTGCTCATTCTCAATTGTGTACCCATATCTTCATGAAACTTATTCCAAAACCGAGATGTGAAGAGAGTATCCCGATCCTAAATAATAGATATAGGAACCCCATGTATCAATATCACCTCCTTGATAAACAACTTCAACAACGCCTCTGACGATATCGTTTCCCGAATGGGAAGAAACAAAGCACTTTTCGTCAACCGATCAACTATCACCTAAATCGAATCAAATTGGGTTCTCGCCGTCTGTGGTAACTTTGTAATGAAGTCCATGGTAATGTGCTCCCATTTCCATTTCGGGACTTCCAACGGTTGCAACTTACCATACGGCTTTTGGTGCTTAGCCTTAACTTGCAAACACGTGACACATTGTTCAACATACTTTACAACATCACGCTTCATGCCCGGCCACCAATACTCTTTATTCAAATCAAGATACATCTTCGTCGCACCCAGATGAATGGAATACTTTGACTTATGTGCTTCATCAAGTAGCACTCGTCGATAATCTCCCATTCTAGGCACCCACACTCTTCCTTGAAAAGACAACAAACCATGCGGGCCTAAGGTAATAAACTCCGTTTCGCCCACAATTCGCTCCTCATGCTTATTGTTAACAAAAGCTTCAATTTGAATTTCACCAAGCTTTACAAGAAAGTCGTTAGTAATAATCATGCGTAACGATCCTACTCGTATCTCAATAATGTTGACTCTTTCGACTTAACGCATCCGCGACCACGTTCGCCTTACCCGGATGATATAAGATTTCTCAATCATAGTCTTTTACCACATCCATCCATCTACGTTGACGATAATTCAAATCTCATTGATCAAAAAGATGCTTCAAACTTTTATGATCTGAATAAATCGTACACTTGACACCATACAAGTAGTGGCGCCAAATTTTCAACGCATGAACAATCACCGCCAACACAAGATCATGAGTCAGATATCTCGTTTCGTGTTATTTTAATTGTCGAGAGGCGTAAGCGATGACTTTACCTCTTTGTATTAGAACACACCCGAGCCCATTTAAAGAAGCATCATAATAAACCGTCATGTCTTCTACTCCTTCCGGCAACACTAACACCGGAGTTTGACATAACTTCTCTTTTAACAATTGAAAAGAAATTTCTTGCTCGTTCTCCCAATTAAATCTCGCATTCTTTCTCGTCAACTTCGTCAAAGGAGAAGCGATTTTAGAAAAGTCTTGGATAAACTGACGATAATAACCGGCCAATCCGAGGAAACTTCGGATTTTGATAGGCGTAGTCGGTCGTCCCCAACTCTTTACCGTCTCAATCTTCCCCGGATCTACTTGAATACCACCCTTGTTCACGATATGGCCAAGGAATTGAACTTCCCTTAGCCAAAATTCACATTTGGAGAATTTTGCATACAATTTCTCCTTTCGCAACGTCTTCAATACTTCATGCAAGTGACGTTCATGTTCTTTCATACTTTTCGAATAGACAAGTATGTCGTCAACGAACACAATTATCGACTTGTCCAACATAGGTTGGCACACTCGGTTCATAAGATCCATGAATGCCGCCGGTGCATTCGTAAGACCAAAAGGCATAACTACAAACTCAAAATGCCCATAACGCGTTCAAAAGGGCATTTTCTCAATATCTTCCTCACGGACCCGCATTTGATGATAGCCGGACCGTAAGTCAATTTTAGAAAAATAAGTCGCGCCTTGGAGTTGATCAAACAAATCGTCAATCCAAGGCAATGGATAGCGATTCTTGATCGTCACTTTATTCAACTCCCGATAATCGATGCACATCCTCATACTACCATCCTTCTTCTTCACGAATAAAACTGGAGCGCCCCATGGTGAAGCACTCGGTCGAATAAAACCCTTTTCAAGCAACTTTTGGGTTTGATTTAGCAATTCTAGCATTTCTGTTGGTGCTAAATGATAAGGGGTTTTAGCAATGGGAGTAGAACCCGGAACCAACTCAATGCAAAATTCGACTTGCCTTTCCGCCAAAACACCCGGTAATTCATCTGAAAAAACGTCTTCGAATTCACTAACTACCAGAATTTCACGAATGGATGGTGGCTCTTCACGAGTATCAACTACATGAGCAAGAAAAGTCATGCCACCACTGACAAGAAAACGTCGTGCCCGTGCATAGGTGCATATTGGCATAAGTTTTCTCTGTCTCTCGCCGTGAATAATTAACTCTCCCCCACTTGGGGTCTTCACACGAATAGATTTTTCATGGCATGCAATATCAGCTCTATAACGATCGAGCGAATCCATACCAACGACAATATCGAACTCACCCAAAGTCATCGGGATAAGATCGATTTTAAACATTTCGGAACCAAACACAATATCACAATCATTACAAACATCAACCCCTAGCACCGTCTTACCATCCGCTATTTCAACTTCTACCGGATGACTTAACTTAGCTAGTGGTTTATCAAGCTTAGACACAAAACACGGAGACACAAACGATAAATTAGCACCGCTATCAAATAGTGTCTTTGCCGGATTAGAGTTAACCATGAATGTACCTGAGACAACTTCGTTTTATTACTTGGCGTCATCATTCATCATCAAATAATTTCGTCCCCTAGCCGTACTCGCCGCCTTCTCTAACCGTTTAACATGATCATCCCGCAACTCGGGGCACTCCGTCCTTCGGTGCCCTTCCTTACCACAATTATAATAAGTGAGTTTGTTCGGCGCCTTGGTACAATCACGGGCCATGTGCCCTCTTTGATTACAATTAAAACACGTGGGTCCATAACTCAAAGAACCACCTTTCTTCACACTATTAACGCTCTCGGAACCCTTCTTGTGTAACATCCCGTCTTTTTTCGTTTACCTTCTGTTTAATTATTTAAAGTCCGTTATATAAATATAACATCTTTCGTTAATTTGCGTTTTAAAATATTTCGTTTAGGTAATGCACGCACCCGCTCCTAAACTTGAGGGACTAAACTTGCCTAAGGACCAAAGTCCTAACTAGGTCAAAGGGGTCAAACCCCATCCTCCTCCATTCATTCACCTCCTTCACCATTTTGATACTTTCAACTTTCTCTCAACTCACTCAAAATAAATTCATCATCTAAATCCGATCTAGCAAGAGATATTCGAAACAAATTACATATTCAGAATCCTTGCATCTTCCTCTTCGAATCCATACCAATCTCATATCATTTGGGTAACTTTCTAAAAACAGTAAATTTCATGTTCTTGATGTTTTTAACTTATAAAAGTGTTAGTTAGTGTCTATGGCTCGAGTCTAACATGAATATATGATTTTTATGCTCGATCTTGTTGTTTTAGAGTAACTAGCATGAACTTGAAAGTGTGTGTTTAATCTTGAGTTTTGGATGATTAAATGTTGTTGTTATGTTAAAGTTCAAGTAGTAAATGTGTTACTAGCATCACTAGCTTCATTTTAATCTTGAACTACTTTGTAAACTTGAAACATTTTACATTTGAAATTATTGCGACATATTTTGGTCGAATGTTATTTTAAGGACTTATGACCACGTAACGGGACCTAAGTAGACGGCGCTGTCAATGACGATTTTGTCGAGTCGCTACAGATGGTATCAGATCCAGGTTGTAGAGATTTAGAGTTCATTGGTGTCAACTCCGAGTCATAGGGTACATTAGTGAGTCTAGACTACAACCGGGATATAGACTTGAAGTAGGAATTACTTGACTACTTGTGCATTTATACTCGAACTCTTTTATTCGTATCTAACTCTTATTTCATCGTAATCTCACGCTGTTTAATTTGATTGACACGCCATCTTGAATTTATGAGGTAATGTCAAATGCACATGTGAATTAGGATAATATAATTGCCGGGATTATATTATGGTGATTTAAGTGGACATTCAGACATTACGACATAGAGAATCGAGGGCGGATCAAGGAAAATTTTCTCTCTATCTTTATTCCATATCACGATTAGTATTATTGAGGATACTAATCAATGATATTCTTGTGTCTTGAAGGAACAATGCCTCCTCGCCGAATTCCACGCAATTACACTCCCGAACAAGCTCTTCAACGAATGATAGCCACCGCCGTAGATGCGGCCATGCCCGGTCACTCATCCAACAACAACAACAATAACAACAACCATAACAACAACAACAATGGAGCCAGAAATTCAAACGAGGGATGCTCTTACAAAGCTTTCATGGGGTGCAAACCTCACACATTCGATGGGACCGGAGGACTGGTTGCTCTTACTCGATGGTTTGAGCAAACGGAAGCCATTTTTAGCATAAGCGGTTACCGGGACCAAGACAAGGTTAAATATTCCACCCACACTTTTCCCGGTATCGCTCTCACGTGGTGGAACATGTATGTACAATCGGTGGGTACCGATGAAGCCCACGCTCTCTCTTGGTCCGATTTGAAAGAAAAGATGATCACCAAGTAATTTCCGCGTGAAGTGACCCGAAGGCTCGAAAGCGAGCTAAGAGGTTTGAAAGCGGTCGGAAATAACCTCAAGGCTTATAATCAACGGTTTGCCGAGCTAGCCCTTATGTGCTCGGCCCTCTTGACTTCCGAGTCCTTAAGAGTTGAACTTTACATGGATGGCCTCCCTAAGAGCATTAAACGCGAGGTAATGGCATCCAAACCCGCTAACCTACAAGAAGCTTTAAAGATGGCCCGCCAATTGATAGAAACGATGGATGAAATTGAAGTGCCGGTACCTAAGGCGAGGACAAGTCGGGTGGCAACAAAAGAAAATGGGAAGCCACTCCATCAAGCAACTACAACAACAACCTCACCAAAAGGCCTTTCACCTCCGACGGCATGAAAGGTTATGCCGAAACCAAACCTTTTTGCAACAAATGTCACAAGCATCACTTTGGTGAATGTGGCAAGCTAATTTGCCACCGGTGCTAAGGAAGTGGTCATATGTCCAACAATTGTAGAAGTGCCGCCCCAGTCGCTCGAAAGGGACCCGATGCACCAAAGACGGTCACTTGTTACGGATGTGGCCAACATGGTCATTTTAGAAATGCATGCCCAAATAAGAAAGCTAACCCCAATGCTCGCGGCCGAAATTTCAACATCAACACCAAGGATGCCCGGGATGACAATGAACTAGTTACGGGTACGTTTCTCCTCAACAACTCTTTTGTTTCTTGCTTATTCGATTCGGGTGCCGATAAGAGTTATGTATCCAAGGCCTTGACTCATTCTTTTAGCACTCCACCACTCCCACTAGATAGTACTTATACCATTGAAGTGGCCAACGGGAAACTTTTGAGTGCCGACAAATTTAATCGGGGGGTGTACGTTAAACTTAATGGGTAAAGAGTTTGAAATTGACTTGATACCTATAGAACTAGGGAGCTTCGATGTAATAATTGGTATGGATTGGTTAGCCAAAAAGAAATCTCACATCCTTTGTGATCTTAAAGCGATTCAAATTCCTATCGAGAATGGTGAACCCTTGATTGTCTATGGCGATAAGAGTTGCACCGGACTCAACCTTGTCTCGTGCCTAAAAGTTGAAAAATACCTTCGTAAAGGTTGTTTTGTGATCCTAGCCCACGTTAAGAAAGTCGAGTCCGATGAGAAGCATATCAACGATGTGCCAATTGTTAGTGACTTTTCCGATGTATTTCCCGACGAATTGCCGGGTCTTCCACCTCATCGACCGGTAGAATTCCAAATCGATCTTATTTCGGGAGCCACACCCATAGCACGTGCACCATATAGACTTGCTCCATCCGAAATGCAAGAGTTGCAAAGTTAAATTCAAGAACTACTTGACCGTGGTTTTATCCAACCTAGCCATTCACCATGGGGTGCTCCGATTTTATTCATTAAGAAAAAAGATGGATCCTTACGAATGTGCATCAACTATCATGAATTAAAAAAATTAACAGCTAAGAACTGATATCCCCTTCCACGCATCGACGACCTTTTCGATCAACTACAAGGATCTCGTGTATATTCTAAAATCGATCTCCGCTCGGGTTATCATCAATTAAGGGTTAAGGGGGAAGATGTCTCCAAAACCGCTTTCCGGACTTGCTATGGTAGTTACGAATTCCTTGTCATGCCATTTGGTCTAACTAATGCACCGGCGGTGTTCATGGATCTTATGAACCGCATGTGCAAACCGTATCTCGAAAAATTCGTTATTGTATTCATTGATGACATCTTGGTCTATTCTAAAAGCGAAGAAGAACATGCACAACACCTCTGACTCATACTCGAACTCCTTAGACAAGAACGACTCTATGCCAAATTCTCCAAGTGTGAATTTTGGTTGAAGGAAGTTCAATTCCTTGGTCATGTGGTAAGCGATCAGGGTATTAAGGTCGATCCCGCAAAAATCGAAGCCATTAGCAAATGGGAAACCCCAACTACTCCTACTCACATTCGTCAATTCTTAAGACTCGCCGGGTACTATCGTAGATTTATCGAAAATTTCTCTTTGGTTGCACGTCCTCTAATCGCGTTAACTCATAAGGGAAGGAAATTCATTTGGTCAACCGAACAAGAATCTGCGTTTCAAATCTTAAAGAAAAAGTTAACCACCGCTCCTATCTTATCTCTCCCCGAGGGCAATGAAGATTTTGTTGTATATTGCGATGCCTCAAAACATGGTTATGGGTGTGTATTGATGTAACGAAAGAAGGTTATCGCTTATGCGTCCCGACAATTGAAAATCCATGAACGGAACTACACGACACATGATCTCGAACTCGGAGCCGTTGTCTTCGCACTTAAAATGTGGAGACACTACCTTTATGGAACAAAAAGCACCATCTTCACCGATCACAAAAGCCTCCAACACATCTTCGACCAAAAGCAATTAAACATGAGAGAATGACGATGGATTGAAACTTTGAATGATTATGATTGTGAGCTTCGTTACCATCCCGGAAAGGCAAATGTAGTAGCCGATGCCTTAAGTCGAAAAGAAAGAGCGGTGCCTCTTCGTGTCCGAGCTTTAAATATCACCATCCATACCAACCTCAATAACTAAATTCGTGTAGCCCAAGATGAGGCTCTCAAAGATGAGAATATTGCTCTCTTACGCTTGAACGTCCTCGCATCAGGATTCAAAGTTAACGAGACTGGACTTCGATATTTCGTCGGAAGAATTTGGGTGCCTAGTTATGTGGACTTGCGAAGCCTTATTCTAGAAGAAGCCCATAAGTTAAGATATTCGATTCACCCCGGTGCCAATAAGATGTACCACGACCTCAAGGAACAATATTGGTGGCCGAACATTAAAAGGGACGTCGCTACTTATGTTGGAAAATGCCTAACTTGCTCCAAAGTCAAAGCCGAACATCAAAGACCGTTCGGATTACTTCAACAACCCAAAATCCCACAATGGAAGTGGGAAAGAATAACGATGGATTTTATCACCAAACTACCAAGAACGGCGGGCGGTTATGATACCATTTGGGTTATTGTTGACCGTCTCACCAAATTCGCCCACTTCCTCGACATGAAGGAAACCAATAAAATGAAGAAACTTGCACAACTTTACATTAAAGAGATCGTAGCCCGTCATGGTGTACCCTTATCTATAATTTCCGACCGAGATGGCCGTTTTGTTTCTAAATTTTGGCGTACCTTACAAGAAGCGTTGGGAACGCGTTTAGACATGAGCAACGCATATCATCCACAAACCGATGGACAGAGCGAACACACGATTCAAACTTTGGAAGATACGTTACGAGCTTACGTTATCGATTTTGGAAAAGCTTGGGACAAGCACTTGCCTCTCGCCGAATTCTCTTACAACAATAGTTATCACGCGAGTATCAACACCGCACCTTTCGAAGCTTTATATGGTCGAAAATGTCGTTCACCTCTTTGTTGGGCTGAAGTAGGCGACACACAAATCACCGGACCTGAACTCATTCATGAAATAATCGAGAAGATTGTTCAAATCCGATATAGGCTTAGGACGGCCCGTAGTCATCAAAAGAGCTATACCGACATCAGACGCAACGACCTCGAATTCCAAGTCGGTGACCGTGTAATGTTAAAAGTCACACCTTGAAAAGGTGTAATCCGCTTCAGGAAACGCGGGAAGCTAAATCCGCGGTATATTGGTCCTTTCGAAATCTTGGAACGTGTTGGACCCGTCGCTTATCGTTTAGATCTTCCGCCTCAATTGAGCTCCGTTCATCCTACTTTTCATGTATCAAACTTGAAGAAGTGTTTTACCGAACCCGAACTCGTCATCCCTCTCGAAGAGCTTACTATTTATGACAAACTTCATTTTGTGGAAGAACCGGTTGAAATTGTGGACCACTCCGTCAAAACGCTAAAACAAAGCCGAATTCTGATTGTCAAAGTCCGTTGGAATGCCAAAAGAGGACCCGAGTTTACTTGGGAAAGACAAGATCAGAAAAAGAAGTACCCTCATTATATTCGTGGATTTGGAAACGCAAGATCTTGAGGAAGAAACAACGACTACTACGCCTACTTAAATTTCGGGACGAAATTTCTTTTAAGGAGTAGGTAATGTAACATCCCGTATTTTTCCATTTACCTTCCGTTTAATTATTTAAAGTCCGTTATATAAATATAACATCTTCCGTTAATTTACGTTTTAAAATATTTCGTTTAGGTAATTCATGCACCCGCTCCTAAACTTGAGGGACTAAACTTGCCCAAGGACCAAAGTCCTAACTAGGTCAAAGGGGTCAAACCCCATCCTCCTCCATTCATTCACCGCCTTTACCATTTTGATACTTTCAAATTTTCTCTCAACTCACTCAACATAAATTCATCATCTAAATCCGATCTAGCAAGATTTATTCGAAACAAATTGCATATTCGGAATCCTTGCATCTTCCTCTTCGAATCCATACCAATCTCATCTCATTTGGATAACTTTCTAAAAACACTAAATTTCATGTTCTTGATGTTTTTAACTTATAAAAGTGTTAGTTAGTGTCTATGGCTCGAGTCTAACATGAATATATGATTTGTATGTTCGATCTTGTTGTTTTAGAGTAACTAGCATGAACTTAAAAAGTGTATGTTTAATCTTGAGTTTTGGATGATTAAATGTTGTTGTTATGTTAAAGTTCAAGTATTAAATGTGCTACTAGCATCACTAGCTTCATTTTGATGTGTAGGTTGATTAAGAAAACTTCATTAACATGATTATTGTTTTGGTGATTTAGGTTAGGGTTTGATAGGCTTAATTATGAACTTTTGATGCATTTAATGCTATGAAATATTGTTGATAAGTGTTTAGTTGCAATGTACATTTAAGTACCTTCAAAACGACATATCATACATGTAAATTGGTTGCCCGAATCATGAAACGCATTTAATGAACTTGAATGTAATAAATGATGAGCATTTAATGCGATTTTGGTTGTTGTAAATGATGGATTGATTGATGAAAGGTGCTTAATCATTTTCCTCGTCAAAATACCTTTCCAACGGTATAAGATACATGTTTTAAGTGTTTTCGGTTCATAATTTATGTTTGATTGAAGTTTGGTTCGTGCACTTGTGTGATTTCAGCAAACAGGGTCTGTATACCATTTGGGACGCCGCCCAAACACTTGGACGCCGTCCAGCCCTTCACAGCTGAACACCGTCCAGCTAATCTGAACGCCGTCCAAATGAACTGCAGAATTCTGTTTAGCTTGGTCGTTTACCGTTTAATTCTAACTATGCTACGCACCTCCGATTAACATGTAACTTGTTCTAACATGCTCATATATGATTATAAAACTCATAAAAATTGTCCGAGACCCGACCCAAACGTGTTAACTTTTTCGTTGACTTTGACTTGACCAAAGTTGACTTCTATTCAAACTCAACCGAATAATTATGCAATCGTTCTAGCGTGCTTCTATACTTGTATCTTGCATGAAACTTGACAACGTGATTTCATATGCTATATAATCGAGTCGTAACGATCCATAGGACTAATTGAACACTTTGACCGACCGTGTTTACCGATATTGATACAACCTATTTGTTTAGGTCAAGACTAGCAATTGTTCTTTGCACACGTTTACCTTGTGAAGTACTTATATACTCGTACACTCAAGGTGAGATCATAGTCCCACTTTTACTCTTTTAAATTTACATTTGGGATGAGAAAACATAAACGTTTCATTTTACAAAGTGAACACAAGTACGAAAACAAACATTCTACGTACGAGTTAGAACAAAAATCCTCAATTCGATTATCATTAGTTACACTTGCCAGGTGTAAGCGAGAACTTATGTTGTATAGCCATATGGGTTTGACAAACCCTCATTCGGACGGTTCGCTACCATTATGCGGATGAAATATATTTTCGAGAACAAAGTGTAGGTTCTAACACTATGTGATGGGGTAACGTTAGTTAAGCCTTGATAATTGGGTGCTCGTGATATCAACTTTTAGAATGTATTACTATTATCTCAACGTTATAAATCTTGTGGTTCAACTTACTTACTTACATACTCACTTACTAAACCTATGATTTCACCAACGTTTTCGTTGACAGATTTTCTATGTTTTTCTCAGGTCCTTGAACGATATGTGTTACATGCTTCCGCTCACTATTTTTGATACTTGCTTGGATGTTGAGTATACATGCATACATGGAGCGTCTTTTGATTTTACTTTAAATTGTATCGCATAGGTTTCATTTGTGCTTTGAAACGTTGTAACGTACTAGTCATTGAACTACTTTGTAAACTTGAAACATCTTTACATTTGAAATGAATGCGACATATTTTGGTCAAACGTTGTTTTAAAGACTTATGACCACGTAACGTGACCTTAGTACACGGCGCCGTCAATGACGATTTTGTCGGGTCGCTACATCCTGTTCTTCTTGTTGGAAAAGTTCGAATGACTCGAACCTTCAAACTTTCTCTTAGAAAAAGAGAAATCGCTTCTCTTTGGAACCTCCGGCTAGGAACCCCGAGCCATTTCAAATAACTCGTCAAAAGACTTAGACATTCCCCGACTAATCTTACCATTCAACTCATCGTTCATAGTACGGTAGAAATCTTGCATCAATTTGTGATCATCACCAACATACTCCGGACAAAAACGAGTCTTTGCCAAGAAGGTAGACTTGAGAGTAACCAAGTCCATTGAACCTTGTCGCAAATTGTGCAACTCATCCCGGATTCTATCAAGGTCGGAAGGAGTTCGGTATTCTTTGAAAAATTCCTTTTTAAATTCTTCCCACGTCAAACTCATGCATTGCTCTTCCTCATATAATTGGATTTTATCGTCCCACAACAACTTCGCCTCTTCTCGCAACATGCTAGAACCGTACCTCGCCTTCTTCTCGGGAGGACACTCCGCGGTACGGAAGGCCCCTCGATGTCGGAGATCCAACATGTACTCTTCAACGGATCTCTTACCCCATTAAACATAGGGGTTGAGCATCCTTAAAGTTTTTGTAATGGAAGTCCCGCCTTCCATGTCCCCCATTACCCTCACCTCCTTCGCCACGAGGATGGATGTTTCTAGCATCGAGTGCCTCTTCGATTGCGGCACTCATTCGTTCATTTATTAAATCGGTTACTTGCTCATCAACCGAATCTTGGAAAACTTTTTGGACGTCCTCAAGAAATTCCGCTTTTTGCTTCTTAAAGATGGCCTCAACTTTGGCCGTAAACTCGGCGTCCTCGCTCGTACCTCCGTCATTGTTTTCGTGTCCGTTTCTCGTCTTCATACTATAAAACAGAAATAGGTTAAACAATGAAATGAAAGGACACAACATAAAATCCATATACACCTCACCGCCCCATCTTGCTTAACAATCGTCGTACATCGCTTGTTTGACACGATTTGAACCCGTAACGATGGTAGCTAATCATTGTTACGTGAGCACGTCGCATTAACTCGCTAGTACAACGTCTATCTCGCTTGATGATTGCAAAACACAACACAAAACAATTAGCGCATAGTTAGTTCACCTAAACCTAGGCACTAACAAATCCCCGGTCCGACCCGTCTCCTACAAGTCCCGCATAAAGCGCTTTCACAATAAAGTCTAAGTCTAGGCACCTATCTCAAGTCACCTAAATCCCTTAGACCATGCTCTGATACCACTTGTAACAACCCAACCCAGTATCCAACCGAAATAGTAAATAAATTTTTTTTTTATATAAAAGGGTGCGCGGCACGCAACACACCTTGTGAGCGGCGCGCACAAGCCTCAACAGCTTCTGTTCGATTTTGCAGTTTTTCAAACAAAGATCACCCACTTCCCGACATATTTAGACAAAACGCTTTTCACAACATGATATAATATGAAAAACTCACACGATTCAATAATAAAATAAGTTTTACGAAACGGGACCCACATCGACCCGAATTACGAGTTTCATACAAAACATGAGTTTCGACCACATTAGTTTAAATTCCAAACGACACTATGAGCATGGTGTTTGAGGGTTAAACTACCCAAATCTCGGTCAAACTCCAGAAGCTAACACATCCAAAAGCGTCCCCTATCAAACAAAGCGGGATCTCTAATCCAAACGAACGCCCTTACCCTTGTCCACGCCAGAGCCTATAAAAAGGTAAACAACGAGAGGGTAAGGAAAGTTTAGTGAGTGCAACAATTATACATACACATATATAACCCATCTATTTGCAATCGCACCCACCAAATACCTCATACGAACATATAACTCAGATAGCATGCCGTCATACTCATAATGCTAACAACTCGTACACAATCACAACCCCACATTAGCATATACTCAACACAATATATATATATATATATATATATATATATATATATATATATATATATATATATATATATATATATATATATATATATATATATATATATATATATATATAACATGCTATACAATATCCAACAACATAGTATGGTTAATCATAAACGCTATGGTATTACCGGCTCGTGGTTCACACCATATGTAATGCTATGACGCTACCGGCTCGTGGTTCACGCTACTACGCATTTAAGTCATTTTACATGTAGTTTGTATATATATGGTTTATAATTAATAAAATTTTTGACTTTTTAATATATTTTTTTTACTAAGTTGTATATTTTTATTACCCGCGGGTTACCCGCGAGTCACGGGTATCCGCGGGTCACGGACATGGGCGAAATATTTTTACCCGCGAGCGGGTAATGGGTCTCAACGAGAAAAAAAACAACCCGATGGGCGGGTCGCGGATATATAAGATCCGCGCCCATTACCCGCGGGAGCCATCCCTAAGTAAATATTTAATATTATAGTAATATTTAATATTTAATATTTAATATTAATATTAAAATATTATTGTTTAAATTGGGCTAAGTAGATATTGAAGATGTTATTTGTAAATTGGGTCAGGCAGAATTTAAAACCCATTGAAATTTGATTCTACCATTTTAACTGCTTCTTAATTTTATTTTTAATTATATTTTACTATATTTTCCTTTTAAAATTATCTACTTATTGTCGGAGGTTCACTCGGAAGAAATCTATTTATCCGTCGAATATAATGAGATGACTTTCTCTACTTACTTACGTTGTGTTCTCGAGTTTTGTTTTGAGCTGAACAGAATGGGGAACAAAGGGGAAGAGAGTAATATACTATCCTTTTCAATCCTCCCAAATTTAGTTGAAGAGTGTTATTAACAAAAAGTTAATGTACTATTCTTCCTAATTATCTACTATCATTTCCTTTCCAATTAAAATAAGAACTCGAGAATTATTATTACTCCCTCCGTTCCAAAATAATTGTCCTGTTTTGAGTGTTCGAGTCTTTTTTCTTCAACTTTGACTTTAAATATCTTTCTTTGTGTTATATAATATCGAATGAAAGTTATACCAAATGAAAACACATTCGAAAATCAATCAATTTATACATATAAACTTCATCAAATATTCTATAGCAAAAATCAACAAATATTTAAAGTTAAAACTTAATAATAAATTGACTTTAAAAAATCTAAGAGGACAATTATTTTGAGACAATCTTTCCATTCAAAAAAAAAAATATTGAGAATTTGTATTTCACTAAAAAAAAAATAACTTCCCACTTTTGGGGAGATGATAAATCCAACAGCACTTTTACTTCTTCCACCATCATTTGATGGTTCTTTCCTATAATATCCCTCACTAAATTATATTATAATGTTTTAAAAAGTTTGTGCAAGTGTATTATTAAGGGCAGTTTAGACATTTTAGGTGGTAGAATTAAAAGTGATGGTGGACTTTTGGGGTTAGTAGGGCTTTCTCACCTCCAAATAAACCACTCATTTTATTCTTGTTGCACAAGAAACCTAATTTCAAAACCTCAAAAACCCTTGCAAAAATTATAAATTTACATAAATCACTCTGCAGCCGCCGTACCAATGGGGAAATCCGGTAGGACGCCGGTGAAATTTTGTAGGACCCCGGTGAAATCCCGTAAGACGCCGGTGAAATCATCGTTATTCGAAGTGTTACGCCAACGTATACAAGAAACCTACGGTAACTCATCTCTGTCCCTTGACCAGCTCGTTAACCGCCTTCGTGCTAGATACCCTGACTACCATCGCCATAATAAAATTCATTTCACTAAAATGGTCGAACAAACCCTAGACTCTTCAATTAAAACCAACGGAAAGCGTAAATCAAAAATTGATAATAATGATAATGATGATGATGACGATGATAATGATGATATGACGTCAGTGCAATTACGAAATCCGGTCAAAAAATCGAAGAAAATTGATAGTAGTGAGCAACGATTACAGATGATGGAAATGGAACATGTGACACGTAGACGAATCGAGAAACAATCGGAATCGGAATTAAGTGGAGATGTTGATGATGATGATGATGAAGATATTAGTGCGGTTTCGACCTCTGATGATGATGATGAGATTTATAGTTTGCAATTTGAACCTGAGTTTGACTTAACAAAGTCAATGCTGAGAACTAAGTACAGTACTGTAAAACCTGAGTCAAAAATTGATAATGAGAAACCTAAAAATGTGGAGTTGGAAGTGGTTACTAATGATAATAATAATAAGGAAATGAAAAAAGTTGATGTATTGAAGGAAGATAGAGGTGTAAAGACGATTTCGAAAATGAAGGAACAAAAGTTGAATGATGAAAGTGGTGATGATGGTAATGTGAAAAAAGATGGGCCAATGTTTAAGGATTTGGGTGGAATGGATGGTGTGTTGGATTTGTTGAAAATTGAAGTGATTGTTCCGTTGTATCATCCCGAGGTACCTCGATGTTTGGGCGTTAAACCGATGGCTGGGATTTTGTTGCACGGGCCACCCGGGTGTGGGAAGACGAAACTGGCTCACGCGATTGCTAATGAGACCGGTGTTCCGTTTTATAAGATTTCTGCTACTGAGTTGGTCTCTGGTATTTCAGGTATGGTTTAAAGTTGATATTGTGAACTGTGCAAGTGTTGCCTCAGCTTACTAAATGATGTTTTGAATTTGTTTGTGTATGTTGTGATAAGTTTGTAGGTTATAAAATTGTGTTAGTATGTTAAAGAACTGTTACCTCTTTACATTTACAACTATTACATTTGCAAACGTTTTAGCTAATGACATGAGTTTAATAATAATAATAATAATAATACAAATGGGTTCAATTGCTCGGTCAAAAGTTGGGATTAATTGTTCAAACTCAGTCAAAACTCGTGATTACTTGAAAAATTCGTCAAAAGTAGGTGAAAAGCGGTAGAAGTCAAACATGGTCAACATCTGACCAGAGTACTTCCCGAATACTCCCGAGTAGCCAATTACTCCCCAAAAAGTGTCTACTGCTTGAGTTGTGAGTTCAACGTTGTCTTTAATACATACATGTCACGACAAACTTACCTTTGTCAGCGCATTACACTGATTAGTAATTTACATATTTTATGTTTTTTCCAATGTTTTTTCCAAAGGAGATCAAGGTTCAATCCTCACTGCCTACACTTTGGGGGGCTTGCCTTCCAAAAAAAAAATATATATATATATTTTATGTTTTATTTTTTTTTTGAACGACGATTTTTTGGCATCAGTAGATCATTTCTTTCAACGACCCTCATCATTTGCACGTAGCACACACGTTAGGCCGGGAACCCAACCCGATCAACGGTACCCGGGAACACATCCATTCGGGCAGTGTTCCTGATTAGAGGTCCGTGAACGAATCCGGTAAAACCTCCCTATAGGGTCAATATATACCACCATTATTGGTGTTCAATTTTTTTAAAGAAAATCATGTCATCCCTAAGGATCGAACCCATGACCTCAGGATCGAACCCATGACCTCTCCCTATCCCATGACACAAAGTACATGGGGAGAACCGTTGGGCTATGCCCGCAAGTTCTATTTTATGTTTTATTGATGCATGTTCTAAGTTAAATATGGTCTGAAATAACTTTTCATGTCTTCTCTCATTTCGAGTTTATAGTCACGTCGAAGTTTACATCATAGTATATTATATATTTATATTGTAAAATTATTAGGTGCATCCGAAGAGAATATACGAGAGCTGTTTTCAAAAGCTTACAGGACTGCACCGTCTATAGTTTTCATCGATGAGATCGATGCAATTGCTTCAAAACGAGAGAATCTTCAAAGGGAAATGGAAAGGCGCATTGTGACACAATTGATGACATGTATGGATGAATCTCATAGGGTAGCTAAAGCAGACGATAATTCAAATAATGTAGAAACAACTGATGGTAAACCAGGATATGTCTTGGTTATCGGGGCAACTAATAGACCCGACGCTGTTGACCCGGCATTAAGAAGACCGGGACGATTTGACCGAGAGATTGCTTTAGGTATTCCCGATGAAAAGGCTAGAATGAAGATTCTTGATGTGCTTACACGAAGTTTAAAACTTGAAGGTGAATTTGACCTGGTCAAACTAGCTAGGTCAACTCCTGGATTCGTTGGAGCTGATTTAGCAGCGTTGGTGAATAAAGCTGGTAATCTAGCCATGAAGAGAATTATTGATGGGAGAAAATCAGAACTTTTTAATGAAAATTCAGACGTAGAACAAATTGAAGATTGGTGGAGAAAGGCGTGGACCCCAGAAGAAATGGAAAAACTTAGCATCACGATGTGTGATTTTGAGGTAATACAAGTCGTTTTTTGTAAACCATCACTAGATAGCCTCTGGGACGAATATTTAGTGGTGGCCAGGGAAGGGTTGGAAACAGCCAGAGATTAATCCTGCTGGGCTGCGTTCATCAGAGTATGAGGTCGGATTACTCGCCCTCCCGATAGCCCAAACAGTGAAAACCTTCTATCTTTTTACCCTTTACATGTCGTTTTTTGTTTAATCTTTATTAAATTTGTATAGTTGTCAGCCTGTTGTTTTTAATGATGTTTAACTTGTATCTAATTATCTGCAGGTTGCAGCCAAAATGGTTCAACCCTCATTAAGAAGAGAAGGATTCTCTAGCATTCCAGATGTCAAATGGGAAGATGTAGGCGGTCTTTGCTCGTTAAGTCAAATATTTGACCGTTACATCGTTAGACGAATCAAATATCCCGATTTGTATGAGGTAAATCGTTGACTCTAATATAATTGACTTTTTGGTTGCCATACAATTACTAGATAAGCGTTGTTGAAAAATGTTGACCTTTTTTCATATTCCATACCTATTTAGAAATATGGAGTGGATCTAGAGACGGGGTTTTTGCTTTATGGACCTCCTGGTTGTGGAAAGACATTAATTGCTAAAGCCGTTGCTAATGAAGCAGGAGCAAATTTCATATACATTAAGGTCCGCCCCCGATTTACTCTATTCAATATTTCATCTATTTGATATATTTTCTACAATAACTAAATATGGTAAGTTATTTTTTTACTTTGAAGGGCCCCGAGATTATAAACAAATATGTCGGTGAGAGTGAATTGGCAGTGCGAACAATATTTAGTCGTGCAAGAACATGTGCTCCATGCATACTCTTTTTTGATGAGGTTATCTACTCTCAACTATCGAATGTGAAAATTATAATTCAAATAAATTAAAGCAACTTATATAAAGAAAATGCTTAGTATATGGTAAAATTAAAGTTGAAGATTGAATTAGTTGTGATATAATAAACTTATGGTTAAACTTGTTCGGAATATTAGGTAGATGCTCTGACAACAAAGCGTGGAACCGAAGGGGGATGGGTTGTCGAGCGACTTCTAAACCAGGTAAGCAAATCACGAAATCGTATTTTTAAACTTGCTCATTGCTCATTAAAATTTTAACTTTTGCAAAACTTAGTGTATAATAAAAAGTTTAATTTTTGCAGCTATTGATAGAGCTAGATGGTGCTGATCATCGCAAGGGTGTTTACGTAATTGGTGCCACTAACAGGTGTTACACATTTTTTTTTTCTTTTTTTTTTAAAAATTTCATAGTCATAACAAGTGTTGAATATATATGTTGATTTTGATGGCATTATTATTATAGGCCAGAGGTGATGGATGATGCATTATTACGGCCTGGAAGATTTGGGAAAATGCTATATGTTCCTCTGCCAAATCCAGATGAGCGTGGTTTGATCTTAAAAGCTCTCGCTAAATCGAAGCCGCTAGATGCTGACGTGGACTTGATTGCTATTGGAAGGGATTATTGTGACGGTTTTAGTGGAGCTGATCTTTCTTCACTGGTACGTGTTTTTCTTCTGATGAAATTGATACAAATTTATAAATTCAAGAGTCAAAGATTAAATAATGCAGCAAGTGCAGATTTATTGTTTTTCTTTATACTAAGACTTGTTAGACGTCGTGCATATAAGAGACAGGGCGGTGATATATCCACCATTGTTTTTTATGTATCCACAATGAATATGCAATAACTTGTTGTACTATACAAACTGTTAATGCACAATCATATGGAGGATTTGTAAAAATTGATGGTGGATATATCAAACACATATGAAACAGAATTTACTAACCGGAAAGCCTACTTCACCCTCTTCCAGTTAACCTAAAGGTGCCAAAAATGGTGGGATCGGTATATGAGTCAAACTAAGTATTAGTTTTATTTTATCATTATTTAATTATGGGTCGAGTTGGGTTGACCCATTTTCCAATTTCTTTAGTTTTTTATTTTTATTTTTTTATTATTGAAATAGTAACCTGTATTTTTTAATTAAAAGAATATAGAAGTGTCACGTTTTAATATTATAAATGCAACTTTCTACCCATACAATCTTTTTTTTCTATGTTAATCCTTTGTTTATGCTAATACTTCTTTTTTACATGTTAAACCCATTATAAATAAAACATTACCCATGTAATCTTTTCACAAAAATGGGCAAAAAAAATCTCACCATCGATGTCAGTAAATGCATACAAATACTCAAAATCCTGAGAATTGTGATTGAACTTTTTTCAAAATTTCAGATTAATGAAGCTGGCATGATTGCCGTTGAAGAGAACTTTAGCAGAATTGAAGCGGCAACTGCTGCTAATGAAGGGACATCTGAGAGTGTTTCTTGTGGCGGCATTAAAACTGTACATTTTAAACAAGCATCGCAACAAATTAAGCCTTCCGTGTCAGAAAAGGTACAAGCTTTTAATCTTTTAATAACATTTCATGACTTTTGACATGTTAGACAATTCATCATTTTGATCTATCCAAGTTTTACCCGTTAGACCCATTGGGGAAAAGTTGAACCCTTATTGACCCAATTGAGTCAAGATTGCCACGTGTTACTATTCATATATATGTATCAGTTTCACTGTCCACAACATACTCACATTGGCAACGCTAATATACATTTGTCGTCTGTTTTGTTGCAGCAAAGAAAGTATTACCAGCAACTGCATGAGAAGAAGTTTAACCCATCTCAAAATGAGGGCTGTTTATCAATTTTACAACCGACATTACATACCATGGCCACAACAGAGTAGTTTCCAGTTTTGTTACGAGAGATGTAGCTTTTTTTATCTGTTAATATTCTTGCAATTATCGGTAATCTTAGTATTTTAAGATTGAGATAATAACTTATCAATTGATGACGTTACATTTTGTGAGTAGACTCGCTATGGACATGAATATGAGAGAAGTCTCTTTTCGTCAATCGGAAATTTTACAGTTTTGTCATTGTTATGTTATGTTGGACTTCACTTGAGAATTATATTCTAATAGCTCAAGTTTTAAACCAAGGTTTGTATATGAGTTGTGAGGACATAAAAATGTGAGTAGAACTTGGAGGATTAATTTCAATAACTCAAGTTTTGTATTAAGGTCTGTTAAACGCTAAGACAATATTTCTATTCAGTTTTTATCAAAATGTGTTGTGTTCCTGAGCCTTAGGACTCAGGAGTAAGAAATTGAAGCAAAGGATCAGTAAGTAAAAAAAAAACTTTTTTCTTTTTTCTAGTCCAAACAATTTGCTTTGTTCTTGAGCAAATTACCCCATGAGTGACAGAATCACAAAATCAGATAATGGGTTCAGCTATAACTGGGATCAGAATTATAAAATGGAAGACTGATTGAGGAACTTCAAACACTATCGAGTGAGATTATGGAACACTGATTTAGCAATGACGGGAAGGACTCATGGAAGTGGACATTGGCAATATACGCAATTTTCATACCAAGATTTTATAAGCTGTCCTATAATAATAATAAGATTTACTTTCTGGTGGTTGCTCTGATTCCTCTTGCGCTATGAAATTGGGCTCGAATGTTGACAAGTCTTTGTCTCTCTTTCTTTTCTCAGCCTTCTTTTGCAATTGGCATTTCACATGCTTAACGTTGTTGGGATTTCTAAACCCATGAATTTTTTGAGCTTTATTTATACAATTAAGAACATGAGGTATTCATGCATACAAAATGGTAAATATCATAATTTTTTTTGGGAACGGCATAAAAATGGTAAATATCAGATTGAGTTAATTCACACTGCCAAGAGAGTATACTATAGATACCAACAAGAACTGACATGCCTTTAATTGTAAGAGTTGTACGTTTTATATTTCTTACGTGATTTTGAGGAAATAAAGCATTCTTGCTGAAGGCTATCGACCGCATGAAGTTCCCTTTGACCGATATGTGAACGCCCATGATTTGCTCGGTATAGTAGTGATGGCAATTAAGATATATAATTCATCTCCCTTGATCGATCATATTGTATGACCAACAACAGGGTCATCTCATAAATTTAGAAGATGTGCGAAAATATAAATGAGCCCTTATATACGTTATATTTCTATTTCTAATACATATAAAAAGATAATACTAAAAATTATTCATAAAAAGACGTTCTCAAAAATGGCGTAGTAAAGTGTCTTGTCCTCTAATTATAATTAAATATTTTTAAATCAAATTATCCTCCTATCATTTAGAAGCAAAGTTGTTATTTGTTGATCAACTCTTTATAGTCAATAATCTCCAATATACCATTCTCAATAGCTATCAAAGACAATGTGTGTGTGTGTATATATATATATATATATATATATATATATATATATATATATATATATATATATATATATATATATATATATTGAAAAGCGAAGAATATATTGATATAGATAATATGTACATAGCTGAATTGGGCTGTAAACAGGCTTACAAGCACCAATATAGAGAAAGTAAGCCCACGATAATATACAAGTATGCTACACTAAAAAAGCTTATACATGAAACAATATGCTCGAGGAAGAAACAAGCTCAGTAATGAAAAAACGACTCAAATTTTCAAGGATCAAAACACATGTTACTCTGCACTATCGAAGATTGCGGATTCAAAAGCCATTTGTGCCAGCTGAGATTGATTTTCTTCGAACGGTTATTAATCCACTCGTAAGATTTAACTTGAATTTCATTTATTATCTTTGAGACGCCCCACGAATCGTTAGCGAAGACCTTTTGATTCCCGTACTTCCAGATAAAATAGCTTGAGACCCAAATACCGATTTCCATAATTCCTTTTGGGTATCCGAAAAACCCGAGATAAAATCGCCAGTGAAAAAAGAATCAAAATCCAGATTCAGTGGAAAGTTACAACTCCACCATCTAGCAATCCCATTCCATATTTCTTTAGACTTTGCACAAGAAAACATAATATGTTCCACATATTCTGGAACATCAGAACATAAGGGACATAACACCGAGTCGAGGTCCACACCACATTTGTCGAGTTCAACTCTCACCGGGATTCGTTTAAGCCGAGTACGCCAAATAAAAATACTGACCTTTTGTGATATTAGTTTGTTACGCAATGTGGCAATATTGAGACTGTTACCAGCAAGTAGCAATTCGTCCAATTTTAGAGCCGTGGATTTTGTTTTGTGGATTCCACTATTGTCGAGATTACAGACCCATGAAGCTTTACCTCGACCGATACCAGCAACATCCTCAATTAAAGTTGTAAGGTTTGCAAGTTCTCCTATTAATCTACCCGAAAGTTCTCTGGACCATTGCCAAAAAAAGACCAGAACAAGCTCGTTTTGTTGAACTCTATCACGAACAGTTGCTTCCTGATTTATATCAAGTCTAAAAAGCCGAGGGAACCTGTCTTTGAGCTGCACATCATCAACCCATAAATCTTTCCAAAAAAGAATATCTTGACCATCACCAATCTTTCTTTCAAAACACGAGTTAAAATCTATCCCGATGTTAAGCAACCCGTTTCTAATTTTAATAATGTTTCCCCAAACAGAACATGACCTTTGAGAACCAAAATCATGTCCCAACCCCCCGTCCCGCCCATAGATACTCTGAATAATATTGACCCACAGGGAGTCACTTTCATTACGAAAGCGCCACCACCATTTCCCGACCAAAGCCAAGTTTTTGGATTTAAGAGACCCTATGTTTAACCCACCCTCCCCATATGGCAACAAAACAGTATCCCATTTCACCCAAGATAATTTAGAATCCCCGCTTGACCCGCCCAAAAAAAACTTACGACGCATCTTCTCAAGAAGGTTGATGACACCGGAGGGGGCCCGAAACAACTAAAAGAAGTATAGTGGAAGACTACTAAGAACCGATTTAATCAGTGTCAACCGTCCCCCGTATGACATAGTTCGCGCTTTCCAATCCGATAACCTTTTTGTGACTTTATCAATGATAATTCTCCAAACGTTTGGTTTGTTCATGTACTGACCAATCAACATCCCTAAATAATTGAAAGGTAAACTGCCAGCTGAATAATCAATGCGTGTGGCCATAGCCTCAACCTCAGTTTGAGGAACCCCGACACCTACAAGATTGCTCTTACTCATGTTAACTTTTAATCCTGACACTTTTTCAAAACATAAGAGAGTCTTCTGAACGTTAAGGATATTTCTCTTACTCTATTTACCAAAAAAGATCATATCGTCTACAAACTGTAAATGAGAGACAATGACATTGTTATAACCGATATCTACACCCCTAATCAGCCCGTCCCTTACAGCAATGTTGGTCAGAATATTTAACCCTTCACTTGCGATTATGAACAAATACGGAGACAAAGGATCGCCCTGCCAAATGCCCCGCTCAATCTTAAATTCTTTTGTAGGGGATCCGTTGACTAAAACTGAGATCGAAACCGATTTAAAACACGCCTCAATCCATCTGATCCATTTTAGCCCGAAACCCATGTTAGCCATGATTTCAAACAAAAACTTCCATTTTACACTATCAAACGCCTTTTCAAAATCCGCTTTAAATATGAAGCATTTTGATTTTTTCCTCTTCGCGTCATCAACTAGCTCATTAGCAATTAGTATGCTGTCAAGGATGTATCTGTCTTTTAAAAACGCGCTTTGCTCGCTCCCGATAAGCTTAGAGATCACCTTCTGAAGCCTGCAAGCTAAAAATTTTGAAAGGATTTTGTAGTAGCTGTTTATAAGACTTATCGGACAATAGTCACGAAGACTCATCGGGTCTTTCTTTTTCGGAATGAGAGTAATAAAAGAAGCGTTGCATCCCGAAGAGATTTCACAACGGTCCCAGAACCAACCTAAAGCAGACATTAACTCGTCATTAATCAACCACCAAAACATCCGAAAGAACTTGAAGTTGAAACCGTCCGGACCGGGAGCTTTTGAAGGCCCACAATATTTGATAGCATCCCACACCTCAGCTTCTTTGAATGGCTTTTCAAGTCCTGATGCATCCTCATTTGATATTTTTTTGGTTTCAAAACCTAACATACTGAAATCAGAAGTTACACGATCTTCAAAATGGTTTTTGAAGTAATTGAAGACTTCTTCTTTGATCGCATTTGGGTCTTCCTGCCAATTCCCATGTATGTATAACCCATGGATGTTGTTCTTAAGATTCCTACGCTTTATAACCGAATGAAAAAATTTAGAGTTTTCATCTCCTTCAATACTCCACTTAACCCGAGCCTTTTGTTTAAGCATGGTTCGTTTGTCTCTTTCCTTTGCAAGCCATTTGTTTCTGATCGACATCCATTCGTTACGTTCCGCATCAGTGAGTGCCCTATTTTCAGCTTCTAGTTCCCAATTTCTACTTTCATCCATTAGTTCCAAAATTTCGGTATCAATTGATCCAAATTTTTCTTTGCTCCAACGCTTCAGACAGTCCTTCACATTTTTAAGTTTCAACCTGAAGATAGTGTCGGGATTTTGAGCATTTACATTAGAATTCCAAGCTTCAACAATAATAGATTCGGCACCTTCTTCTTCTAACCAAACATTAAAGACCCTCGTGGGTTTCAGACCAAAATCATCACATCCATTTTTGAGTAGGATGGGGGGAGTGATCGGTAAGTTTTCTATCTAAAGAGATGACTAATAGATCATTCCACATAAGAGCAAACTTATCAGATACAAGAAAACGATCTAGTTTACTAAATTTCACCTCGTCATCAATTATGCGAGTAAACTTTCTCCCTACTAGAGGGATTTCAATTAGACCGTTGTTTTTGATGAAATCGTTAAACAATGAAGCTCTACGTTCCAATAAAATGTTGTTCTTTCTCTCATCACATCGCCGGACTTCGTTAAAATCCCCACATAAAACCCATGCAACATCATTACACTTTAGCAGATTTGAAAGGCTGTCCCTGTGATTTACTCAAAATTATACCGGTAGTCCTTTTCTTTTTAAAATTATACCGGTAGTCCCTGTGGTTTAATAAATGTATGGTGATGGTCCAAACCTTAAGTTATGTAATTAGTTAACGGGAAAAATTAACTGGCATTAAGTTTAGGACCAGCGTCGTGCATTTATGTAACCACGTTGACTAACATGATAATTTTCTTCTCTTTTCTCACATTCTCTTCATCTTCAACTTCCATCTCAAAATTATAAACCCTAACTTTATAATCCTTTATCTTCATCATTCCAATTACAATAACTCTAATTTTATAAACCTTCTCATCTTCATCAAAAATAATGCAAAGAAATTCTCGCCAATGGAAAGAAAATTATTTCATTTACAACCTTACGAACTAATGTATCTTCATAGATTGTAAGAAAATTATACTTGCAATATTAGTCTGAGTTGTTGCTGTAATATTATTTTCAAGGGTTAAAGCCATAAATAGGCCATATACTTTCATTTTTGTCCCAATGTAGGCTATATACCCCAAAAAATACCAATGTAGGTTATATACTCTTAAAACTTGTATTGATGTACACAAATTTTACAGGTTACCTGCTAAACCTGTCAAGTTAATTATTTAACATTTTTTTTGCATTTTATATGGCTACAAATAGGTCATATACTTTCAGTTTTGTTCCGATGTAGGCTATATACTTTCAGTTTTGTTTCGATGTAGGCTATATACTTTTAGTTTTGTTCCGATGTATCACCAACATCATTCTCCACGTATGATGCCACATCATCGTTTAGTTGTTTATCCGGTTAATAAGTTTTGTTCGTTCATATTAGTACACTTTATGAAAGTATATAGCCTACATTGGTATATTTCGGGGTATATAGCCTACATTGGGACAAAAATGAAAGTATATGGCCTATTTATGGCTTTAACCCTATTTTCAAAGAAGTACAATCATAACTCTTCTATATAATTAATCATTACGAGATCCCTCTCCCGATTTAACCTTGAGAATATCACACAGGTTAATTAAGATCTATAGCATTAATTGTTCACATACTATAGAAAATGTGAGTCTCTACCGTCCTAAACTTAACACTATTTTAGTTAGGGTTATTCAAATTGGCATCATGAAGATGAAATTTATAAAATTAAGATTTATAATTTTGAGATGATGAAGATGATGGTGAGAAAAGAGGATATTTATAATTTTAAGATGATGATGAGAAAAGAGGAGAAAAGTAGTCATTTTCTTTTTAAAATTATATCGGTAGTCCTGGTGATTTGATAAATGGATGACGTAGATCCTAAACTTAACGCCAATTATTTTATCACGTTAACTAATTACATGGGGTTAGGTTTAGGACTAATGCTATACATTTATCAAACCACAGGGATTACCAGTATAATTTTAAAAAGAAAAGGACTATCGGCATAATTTGGAGTAAACCACAGGGACCAATGCTATAATTAACTCTCTCTCTCTCTCTATATATATATATATATATATATATATATATATATATATATATATATATATATATATATATATATATATATATATATATATATATATATAGGGTGAGGATCCACAGAGAACCAAAGATGGTAGAGAACCAAGAGAACCATCGAACTGACCTTCAGACTTTTGTAAGACCCGAATATTTGTATTGTACATATGTGTATAAAAGTTACTCAAGTTTGGGGTTTTTGTTGCACATAATTAAAAAGACAAAAGATGCTGAACTGGGAGGTCGCGCGCCGCGCGGCTAGGTGGCGCGTCGCGCCATCTGTCTGCGACAGATTCTCCTCTTCTTTTAAAATAGATATTTTGAGGGCAATTGTGTAATTTCACTTTGGGGCCGAATCTAATACCCCAGATCAGTTTTAGGGAGCTCATTTACTACTCCCACAACAACCTTATCTCCTCCAATTGAATTTTAGTGAGAGAGTGCAATCCTTGAGAGAGAGAGAGCTCCATTAAAGGGTGAAAGAGGTTGAATCGGGTCTTGATGCAAGTTTTAAAGTCGTTCATCTAGTCGATAGCTACGTGGTGATTGTGTTGGTAAGTTATAAAAATCCAATTTCGTACTTTGCTTTAAGGGTTAGGGTTTGGGCTAGTGATAAACCAAAGACCCATCTTGTTAGTATTTTGGGGATTTTGGGTGAATATGGGTTATGAAGGCTCATTGATGACTAACCTAGGGTTGAATGTGTTAATTGGACTTTTGAGTCTTAAATTTAGTTAGTTAATGCTAGAACACTTTAATAATATGTAAATGGGTGTTATTGGGTATGGATGACCCAAATGGGTGTGTTGACCTTGAAATGGGTCAAATGAGTCTTTAATGACCTAAGTGGCCTAGCAATTATGAAAACGAGTTAGCCTTGTGACCTAAATGTGTTTTAAACCCATCCTGACGAATGATTAGGGTTTTGGTGTGTGTTGCCCAATTTAGGATTAAGGGTGCAAATGGGTTGAAATTGCACCATTGGGTCAAAATGGCTTAGAATGGTGAAAGGGTTTGGTTGACCGACTTGAGTTTGCGTTGATGATGTGTATAATATGATAGGTACGTTACTTTGAGGTCTTGCAAGCTCGGGTATCTTTTCACAAGACTTTGAGGTGAGTGAAATAATTATATGCGTATGTATATAATGTATCTATTTGTTGTAGCGTGAAAGGTGTAGTGTCGAGGTGTTAAGACACCACGTTTCACGTGAAGAATGTAGCATCGAGGTGTTAAGATGCCACTCGGGTGTAGCATCGAGGTGTTAAGATGCCACCTAGGAGTGTAGTGTCGAGGTGTTAAGACATCACTCCGTAAAATAATGAGTGATGCATCGAGGTGTTAAGATGCCACTCGGGGTGATGTGCCGAGGTGTTAAGGTGCCACCCTAGGGGTTAGTGGTGCGAGGTGTTAAGTGCCCTAACGGATGTTGTGAACACAGATGGCGTTTTCGCGAGCGCCGTTCCCTTGTACTATTGGTTAACCATGGTTATTTGTGTTGTAAGCA
Organism: Rutidosis leptorrhynchoides; assembly: GCF_046630445.1. Classification (NCBI taxonomy): domain Eukaryota; kingdom Viridiplantae; phylum Streptophyta; class Magnoliopsida; order Asterales; family Asteraceae; genus Rutidosis; species Rutidosis leptorrhynchoides. Next base: position 229,414,706 of record NC_092335.1, read on the forward strand.
TATTATATTATTCGAGTTATATTCATATGCGGTTGTTATGCTAGCTTGTAGTATTGGTGATTTATAGCTCGTTATTGTGACGGTAAGCTAAATGTGTATGCTAGCGTGTTTGCGGTTTGGTGTGTAAGTGTATGCAAGTAGGTATAATTATATATGTATTCGTATAATTATTGCATTCACTAAGCTTTGCTTACCCTCTCGTTGTTTACCATTTTATAGGTTCGGTTTTGGACAAGGGTAAGGGCATCGTTTTGGACTAGAGATCCCGCTTGATGTTAGGGGACGCTTTTGGCTTTAGTAGCTCTTGGAGTTTGACCGATAGTTGGGTAGTTTAATCCCAAACGCCATGCTCATTGTGTAGTTTGGAACTTAAACTTTTTGGTGGTCGAAACTCGTGAATTGTATTAAACTCGTAAAACGGCCGATGTGGGTCCCACTTGTAAAACATCATTTTTATGTTTGAATCGTGATAGTTTTACATATTTGAATGTGTGGTTAAAAGCGTGTCGTCTAAAAATGTCAGGAACTAGCCGATCTTTTTCGCATTTTAAAACTTTCCGGACAGACCACTTTGGCGCGCCGCGCCCCTACCTGGCGCGCCGCGCGGGTATGCTGCACAGGAATTTTTTTTTTATTTTGTATTTTCGCGTGGTTTGGTCGAGGGTTGGTTTGGGTTGTTACAAGTGGTATCAGAGCATGGTCTAAGGGATTTAGGTGACTTGAGATAGGCGCCTAGACTTAGACTTTTTGTGTGCGCGTATATGCGGGACTTGTAGGACTTTGGGTCGGATAGGGATGGTTAGTGCATAGGTTTATGTGAACTAATCATGCGCTATTTGTTGTGTTGTGTTTAGCAATCATCAAGCGAGATGGACGTTGTACTAGCGAGTTAACGCGACGTGCTCGCGTAGTAATGACTAGCTACCATCACTACGAGTGCAAATCGTGTCAAACAAGTAATGTACGACGATTGTTGAGCGAGATGGAGTAGTGTGGCGTATATGTATGTATATATGTAATCTGTCCTTCCGTTTTGTGGTTTAACCTAATTCGTTTTATAGAATGAAGACGAGAAACGGTCCCGAACATGATAACGGAAGTACAAGCGGGGACGCCGAGTTCTCAACCAAGGTCGTGGCCATCTTTAAGAAGTTAAAATCGGATTTTCTTGCGGACGTTCGAAAGGTCTTCCAAGATTCGGTTGATGAGCAAATAACCGATCTAATTAATGAACGAATGAAGGCCACTATCGAAGAGGCCCTTGACGCTAGGAATATCTACCCTCACGGTGAAGGAGGTGAAGGAAGGCGGGACTTCCACTACAAGAACTTCAAGGATGCTCAACCCCCGATGTTTAATGGGGTGCGGGATCCTTTAAAAAGTACATGTTGGATCTCCGATATTGAGGGAGCTTTCCGTACCGCGAAATGTCCTCCCGAAAGGAAGACGAGGTATGGTTCTAGCATGTTACGCGAAGAAGCTAAGTTGTGGTGGGACGATAAAATCAACTTGTATGGTGAAGAACAATGTATGGGCTTGACATGGGAGGAGTTCAAGAAAGAATTTTTCAGAGAATACCTAACTTCATCCGATCTCGATAGAATCCAGGACGAGTTGCACCATTTGCAACAAGGTTCCATGGATTTGGTTACCCTCAAGTCTACATTCTTGGCAAAGACTCGTTTTTGCCCGGAATATGTGGGTGATGATCATAAGCTCATGAAGGATTTCTACCGTACTTTGAATGATGAGTACAAGGGGAAGATTAGTCGGGGTATGGCTAAGTCTTTTGATGAATTGTTCGAGTTGGCTCGGGGTTTTGAGCCGGAGGTTCCAAGAAAGAGTGATTTCATGTTTTCCAAAAGAAAGTTTGAAGGTTCTAGTTACTCTAACGCCTCAAGCAAGAAGAGCAAGAGCAAGAGGGGGGCCGAAAGTGTCAATAGTGCGAAGAAGGGCACTACCGGCGGGTTTTCTTATACGTGCTACAACTGTGAGCAACCTGGTCATATGGCTCGTGAGTGTCCGAAACCACCCTCCGGAAACAAAATCACTTGTTTTAATTGCGGCAAAGAGGGGCATAAGAAGCCGGAGTGTCCCGATTTGCGAAATGATAATGTGAAGTGGTTAGAGAAGGCGGCGGGTACGGCTAGGGGTCGCAACTACTTGATGACTAATGATGAAGCCAAACAATCGAACGAAGTTGTCTCAGGTACTTTCATGGTTAATTCTAATCCGGCGAGGATTCTTTTTGATAGCGGTGCAAATTTGTCGTTTGTGTCTCCTAAATTTGTGCCTAAACTTGATAGACCATTAGCTAAGTTGAGTCGTCCGGTAGAAGTCGAAATAGCGAATGGCAAGATGGTGCTAGTGGTTGATGTGTGTGAAAATTGTGATGTTGTTTTTGGTGCCGAAACCTTTAAAATTAATCTTATTCCAATGACCTTGGGCGACTTTGATATTGTCGTTGGTATGGATTGGCTTGATCGTTATAGAGACGATATTGCATGCCATGATAAGTTTATTCGTGTGAAGACCCCAAGTGGGGGAGAGTTGATTATTCATGGTGATAGGCGGAGGAGACCGGTGCCGATATGCACTTTTGCACGGGCACATCGTCATGTTGTTACCGGCGGCATGGCTTTCCTTGCTCATGTTGTTGATACTCGTAATGAGCCGCCACCCATTCGTGAAATTCCGGTTGTTAGTGATTTCGAAGACGTTTTTCCGGACGAATTACCGGGTGTTCCGGCGGAAAGACAAGTTGAATTTCGCATCGAGTTGGTTCCGGGGGCTACCCCCATTGCTAAAACTCCTTATCGTTTAGCGCCAACGGAGATGCAAGAGTTGTTAAATCAAATTCAAGAATTGCTCGAGAAGGGTTTTATTCGACCGAGTGCTTCACCGTGGGGCGCTCCGGTGTTATTTGTGAAGAAGAAAGATGGTAGTATGCGTATGTGCATTGATTACCGTGAGTTGAATAAAGTGACGATCATGAATCGTTATCCATTACCTAGGATTGACGATTTATTTGATCAACTTCAAGGTGCAACGTATTTCTCTAAGATCGACCTACGGTCCGGCTATCACCAAATGCGGGTCCGTGAGGAAGATATTGAGAAAACGGCTTTTAGAACGCGGTATGGGCATTTTGAGTTTGTGGTGATGCCTTTTGGCCTTACGAATGCACCGGCGGCATTCATGGATCTTATGAACCGAGTGTGCCAACCTATGTTGGACAAGTCGGTAATAGTGTTCATTGACGACATACTAGTCTACTCGAAAAGTATGAACGAGCATGAACGTCATTTGCGTGAAGTATTGAAGACGCTACGAAAGGAGAAATTGTATGCAAAGTTCTCCAAATGTGAATTTTGGCTAAGGGAAGTTCAATTCCTTGGTCATATTGTGAACGAATACAGTATTCAAGTAGATCCGGGGAAGATCGAGACGGTGAAGAGTTGGGGACGACCGACTACGCCTACGAAAATTCGAAGTTTTCTTGGATTGGCCGGTTATTATCGTCGGTTTATCCAAGACTTTTCTAAGATTGCTTCTCCATTGACGAAATTGACGAGGAAGAATGCTAAGTTTAATTGGGAGAACGAGCAAGAAATTGCTTTTCAATTGTTAAAAGAGAAGTTGTGTCAAGCTCCGGTGTTAGTGTTGCCGGAAGGGGTAGAAGACATGGTGGTTTATTGTGATGCTTCCTTAAATGGGCTCGGGTATGTTCTTATGCAAAGGGGTAAAGTTATTGCTTATGCCTCTCGACAATTAAAGGAACACAAAATGAGGTACCCGACTCATGATCTTGAAATGGCGGCGGTGGTACATGCGTTGAAAATTTGGCGCCATTACTTGTATGGTGTCAAGTGTATGATATATTCGGATCATAAGAATTTGAAACATCTTTTCACTCAAAGAGATTTGAATTATCGTCAACGTAGGTGGATGGATGTGGTGAAAGACTACGATTGTGAGATACATTACCATCCGGGTAAGGCGAACGTGGTCGCGGATGCGTTGAGTCGAAAGAGTCAACACCCGACGATAAAAGTAGGATCGTTACGTTTGATTATTTCCAACGATTTTCTTGAGAAGCTTGGTGAGATACAAATTGAGGCTTATGTTCACAACAAGCATGCGGAGCGAATCGTGGGCCAATCGGAGTTTATTACTATGGGTCCGCGTGGTTTGTTGTCTTTTCAAGGAAGGGTGTGGGTGCCTAAGATAGGTAATTACCGACGGGTGCTACTTGATGAAGCACATAAGTCAAAATATTCCATTCATCCGGGTGCGACGAAAATGTATCGTGACTTGAAGAAAGATTATTGGTGGCCGGGCATGAAACGTGATGTTGTGAAGTATGTTGAGCAATGTGTCACGTGTTTACAAGTAAAAGCCGAACACCAAAAGCCGTATGGTAAGTTGCAACCGTTAGAAATTCCGAAATGGAAATGGGAGCACATTACCATGGATTTCATTACAAAGTTACCTAAAACGGCGAGAACCCAATTTGATTCGATTTGGGTCATAGTTGACCGATTGACAAAAAGCGCTTTGTTTCTTCCCATTAAAGAAGCGATATCGTCGGAGACCTTGGCTAAGTTGTTTATCAAGGAAGTGGTCTCGCGACATGGGGTTCCTATATCTATTATTTCGGATTGAGATACCCGTTTTACATCTCGGTTTTGGGAAAAGTTTCATGAAGATATGGGTACGAATTGAAGTTGAGCACGGCGTATCATCCTCAAACGGACGGTCAAACCGAACGTACGAATCAAACTTTGGAAGATATGGCGTGCATCATTGACTTTGGTGGTAGTTGGGATGAGCATTTGCCTTTGGTGGAATTCTCGTACAATAATAGTTATCATACTAGTATCGGGATGCCACCTTACGAAATGCTTTATGGGCGTAGGTGTCGAACTCCCGTTTATTGGGGATAAGTGGGTCAAAGAGAGATCGGAAGTACCGATTTGGTTTTAGAGACTAATAGCAAGATCAATTTGATTCGGGAACATTTGAAGAAGGCTCAAGATAGGCAAAAGTCGTATGCCGATAGACGTAGGCGATTGATTGAGTTCCAAGAAGGCGATATGGTGATGCTTAAGGTTTCGCCATGGAAGGGTATTATTCGATTTCGAAAACGGGGAAAGTTAGCTCCTCGGTTTATTGGGCCATTCAAGGTTTTAGCTCGTGTTGGTGAAGTTGCATATCGATTGGAATTACCCGAAGAGCTTGCGGGGATCCATAATACATTTCATGTTTCCCACCTCCGTAAGTGTCTTGCGGATGATTCCTCATGGATGCCTTTAGACGAGATCGAGCTAAACCACAAGTTAGAATATGTCGAGGAACCGATTGCTATCCTTGACGAGAAGGTGAAAATGTTGAGGAATAAAGAGGTGAGGACCTTTAAGGTTCAATGGCGACGAAGTAAAGGTTCCGAGTTCACTTGGGAGCCCGAAGAGTTCGTGTTAGTTTATCTTCCCTCGTGTCATGCGGCTTGGATTGCGAGGACGCAATCCGAATAAGTGGGGGAGAGTTGTAAGACCCGAATATTTGTATTGTACATATGTGTATAAAAGTTACTCAAGTTTGGGGTTTTTGTTGCACATAATTAAAAAGACAAAAGATGCTGAACTGGGAGGTCGCGCGCCGAGCGGCTAGGTGGTGCGCCGCGCCATCTGTCTGCGACAGATTCTCCTCTTCTTTTAAAATAGATATTTTGAGGGCAATTGTGTAATTTCACTTTGGGGCCGAATCTAATACCCCAGATCAGTTTTGGGGAGCTCATTTACTACTCCCACAACAACCTTATCTCCTCCAATTGAATTTTAGTGAGAGAGTGCAATCCTTGAGAGAGAGAGCTCCATTAAAGGGTGAAAGAGGTTGAATCGGGTCTTGATGCAAGTTTTAAAGTCGTTCATCTAGTCGATAGCTACGTGGTGATTGTGTTGGTAAGTTATAAAAACCCAATTTCGTACTTTGCTTTAAGGGTTAGGGTTTGGGCTAGTGATAAACCAAAGACCCATCTTGTTAGTATTTTGGGGATTTTGGGTGAATATGGGTTATGAAGGCTCATTGATGACTAACCTAGGGTTGAATGTGTTAATTGGACTTTTGAGTCTTAAATTTAGTTAGTTAGTGCTAGAACACTTTAATAATATGTAAATGGGTGTTATTGGGTATGGATGACCCAAATGGGTGTGTTGACCTTGAAATGGGTCAAATGAGTCTTTAATGACCTAAGTGGCCTAGCAATTATGAAAACGAGTTAGCCTTGTGACCTAAATGTGTTTTAAACCCATCTTGACGAATGATTAGGGTTTTGGTGTGTGTTGACCCAATTTAGGGTTAAGGGTGCAAATGGGTTGAAATTGCACCATTGGGTCAAAATGGCTTAGAATGGTGAAAGGGTTTGGTTGACCGACTTGAGTTTGCGTTGATGATGTGTATAATATGATAGGTACGTTACTTTGAGGTCTTGCAAGCTCGGGTATCTTTTCACAAGACTTTGAGGTGAGTGGAATAATTATATGCGTATGTATATAATGTATCTATTTGTTGTAGCGTGAAAGGTGTATTGTCGAGGTGTTAAGACATCACGTTTCACGTGAAGAGTGTAGCATCGAGGTGTTAAGATGCCACTCGGGTGTAGCATCGAGGTGTTAAGATGCCACCTAGGAGTGTAGTGTCGAGGTGTTAAGATACCACTCCGTAAAATAATGAGTGATGCATCGAGGTGTTAAGATGCCACTCGGGGTGATGTGCCGAGGTGTTAAGGTGCCACCCTAGGGGTTAGTGGTGCGAGGTGTTAAGTGCCCTAACGGATGTTGTGAACACCGATGGCGTTTTCGCGAGAGCCGTTCCCTTGTACTATTGGTTAACCATGGTTATTTGTGTTGTAAGCATATTATATTATTCGAGTTATATTCATATGCGGTTGTTATGCTAGCTTGTAGTATTGGTGATTTATAGCTCGTTATTGTGACGGTAAGCTAAATGTGTATGCTAGCGTGTTTGCGGTTTGGTGTGTAAGTGTATGCAAGTAGGTATAATTATATATGTATTCGTATAATTATTGCATTCACTAAGCTTTGCTTACCCTCTCGTTGTTTACCATTTTATAGGTTCGGTTTTGGACAAGGGTAAGGGCATCGTTTTGGACTAGAGATCCCGCTTGATGTTAGGGGACGCTTTTGGCTTTAGTAGCTCTTGGAGTTTGATCGATAGTTGGGTAGTTTAATCCCAAACGCCATGCTCATTGTGTAGTTTGGAACTTAAACTTTTTGGTGGTCGAAACTCGTGAATTGTATTAAACTCGTAAAACGGCCGATGTGGGCCCCACTTGTAAAACATCATTTTTATGTTTGAATCGTGATAGTTTTACATATTTGAATGTGTGGTTAAAAGCGTGTCGTCTAAAAATGTCGGGAACTAGCCGATCTTTTTCGCATTTTAAAACTTTCCGGACAGACCACTTTGGCGCGCCGCGCCCCTACCTGGCGCGCCGCGCGGGTATGCTGCACAGGAATTTTTTTTTTATTTTGTATTTTCGCGTGGTTTGGTCGAGGGTTGGTTTGGGTTGTTACAACTTTCGTCAATCTGCGTGCAGACTTTCGTCAATCTGCGTGCAGATTGAACTCAATCTGTATGCAGATTGAATTTTTTTTTTTTAATAAAAAAATTCAGTCTGTGTTCAACAACTCAATCTTCGTACAGATTGAACCCAATCTGCACGCAGATTGAACGTCGCTGTTGCTTCTCATGAACATAAAATCGAATTTTATGATCTAGATGCTTTCAGCGTATGATTTCTTCATGAAATGTGCTCCAAATCATCCAAAAAACACTCGACATCTGTTGATAACATCTAAATTCAACAGAATCTCGCCAATTAATTTGTTGACCAGAAGAACATCAACGTTGACTTTTCGAATTCGAAAGTAAATCTTCATGTTTGGATCTGTAATGTTGCAGATAGTGTCACGATAAGAATTAGATCATATCTACACTTTTACATTTCCTCAACTCGTGCCAATTTGATCCAGAGACCTACTCAGCTCAAATTTATGAAGAACGAAGAGCATGGATCGAAAATCATTGAATCTGTTGTTGTGATATAATCTGTTGATGAAAGAGTGTTAGGAATCATGTAAGGATCACAGTTTTGTTCTCAATTTGTGGTTATAATCATCAATTGATGATTATGAAATTTAGGCTTGAGGATGAACGATGAGTATTTGAGTGAAATAACATGGTGCTATGGGTTCTCTCTCTAGTCAAGTTCTCTCAGGATCCTTTCACTATATATATATATATATATATATATATATATATATATATATATATATATATATATATATAATTTAAATTTTTTTGAGCCCTATTAAATTTTAAGTCCTTATCGGTTTACCATGTTGTTCTTACTTGAAGACTTCTCCGAACAATAATAACCAGGGTGAACACCATCATGAGCCCATATAAGTAAAATAAACCAACTTCCATTAAAACGACAACTAGGTTTAGTCTGAAAGAAATATAAAAAAATCCTAGCAATTCTTAAATTTCTTTTGAAATTCCAAATCTACCGTCATTTCATTTAGAAACTTTAATGACTCTTCCCAAACAGTTGTCTTTGGGCCTTGAATGAGGTAGGTACATTATTGGGCATTCTGGATTTTCCCTTTCAAGCCTGCAAATAATATATATTCATGTATTAACAACATATAGTCTAACTGTTGATCTATGAACTATTAACTATATTTATATTCATATATTATATATTATATATATAATATGTATAATTATAATAATATAATAATAATATATATAATAATGGTGTTAGCAATAAGGTGTTTGCATATAGAACTAAAACAGTTTTTTAATAGGATTTTGTGAAGTGTCATGCTAATTGAAAATGAAAAAACAGAACAGTCAAAGTCAATACATAAAACTTTTGCAGCTTAAAAAAACAGCACCAATACTCTATGGCTTGCATAAAGATTATCACAAGTCAAGAAAAACTTATGTAGTTATGTATACACTAAAACAATTATAATATTTGATGTTTTCTAAAGTTTGGTGCAAATATCCCCCTCATTGACAATATAATGTTTTTTTAGAGAGAAAAATTAGTTGACTTTTAAGTCAAATGGGTACTTGAAACTTTAGAATGTTAGTATATTATGTTGAAAATTATATAAATGTTATATCTAGATTAAAATACTGCACAGGAACATGCTTTATGTACATCAAAAACATTCATCAACTTCATAAAACTTGATAGAAAAGGACTAATTAAAATGTAAACTTACTGATAATGAAGAAGGAAATGGTGAAGAAAGATGGCAATCTCCAGCTTAGCAAGATCATTTCCAGGACAAAGTCTACTTCCTGCTCCAAATGGAAGAAAAGTTCCAGGTTTTGGTACAAGATCCTGTCAATTTGTTAAAATTTGTTAAATTTGCACCACTTTTTTTAAAAAAATGATATTAACAAAGCCATTGGTACAAGTTACAAAAGACTTACATCCCATCTTGATGGATTAAATACTTTGGGTTGGGGATAAACTTCAGGACTATGGTGAACACTCCTAAACCAAACCAACACTTTCCATCCTTTAGGAATTATATACCCTGAAAATCAAATAAATAAGTTAAATACAATCTAAACTAAAGTTATTAATAATAGTTTTTTTTTATTTTATTTAGTATTTCATAAAGATTGGACCTTTGATCTCAACATCCTTCTTGGCTTCTCGGAACGTCATGAGTGAAAACGTCACTAAGCGAAGTGTTTCATCGATAACCTTCGAGAGGTATTCCATTTGCCTAAACTCTTTAAGGGTCAAACCTTTTTGTCCCGGTGGCATATTCTTCACAATCCTTTCTTGTTCTTCCTATAATATAATCACATAAATTTTTGCTATTAAAACGTAAAATTGTGATTCATGATTTTTATTACCTTGGCTATACGAAGAAATTCAGGGTGCGATTGGAGAAGAACAGTTGCCCACATTGTTATATGTCCTGAAGATTCATGTCCTGCATTTAAGTACATCACTAAAGTATCGATAATTTCCTCATCGTCTAATTTTTTTCCATTATCGTCTGCAGTGTCTAGAAGTGCATCGAGCATGTCCATTTTGGTCGTTGATTTTGAAAGCTCTCGTTGATTCCTACGCTTGGTTACCGCTCCTTGCAAAATGGCCACAAGCCTTTTTCTTGCCTGTAAATTTATAGTAATAATCAAAATTGTTTATGTAGAACCCCAATTTAATTAAGGTATTATTTAATATTATTGTTGTTAATTAATTTGTCGTTTGTTAGAAAAAGGACCAGGGTTGCCAGAAAAGGGACCTAATTTACAAGACTTGAGTGGCGAGGGAAGAAAGTGAAAATATAATCAAATGTGAAAAATGAGCTGTTTTGGACCAGACTTGTTGTGCGCAACCCGCACACATGTAGCTGCTCACCGCGCACTTCTGTTTGCAGTCAAAACAGAAATGTGGGTTTTAGGTGCGCGTCGTGCACTAAAGTGCGCACTCTGCGCGCTATGCAGGTGTGCACCGTGCACTAAAGTGTGCACTCCACGCACCGTGCTGCTAAAAAAAGTTGTTATTTTTGATAACGAGTCTGTGGTGGTTTCAGTTGATAAGTTTATTGTGCGAAAATAACGTTAGTACGAAGCAATATCACGAACCTTGAGTGCTTTATGGTACACAAAACCGGGATAATTTATTGCCAATGCTCTAACACCATAATTCAGTACCGTGTATTCTTTCTCTAACGCCTCCATAACGTCTTCGCTTTCAGAGCTTAGAAAAATGTGCATGATTATCCGAAAAGTTAGCTTTCGAAGTTGAGTCAGGAACTCGATTTTTCCCATTTTTGACCATTTTTCCAATGATGCGACCACATTGGCCTCAATATAGTTCATGTATAAAGACAAGGCTTCGTGACCGTTGACTGGTGATGCAGTCAGCTTACGAAGCCTTTTATGATCTTCATACGAAATAGCAACAAAAGATTTTTTTCCAATGAGTTCATGCGTTGAGATGGGCCACCCGGGCTTGAACGCGTCGTCATCAAACAACACTTTTCGACATGCTTCAGGAACGGTGACGATTATGCTAGGGTTACCAAACATGAATGACTTATAAATACCACTTGACCCAAATCTACATTGTGAAAAATATAAAAAGGCATCACTTTTAAATGTTTTAGTGACTAATCACTACCTACTAAATATGCAACATACACCATCTATCGTTCTATGCATATTTTGAAACATTAAAGTGAACGGCAATCAAACATCAGCAATTGGATGATAATAATATAAATTATCTAATGCAGAAGAGGTACAATAATTTGATTAAAATTACTCTAGTTGAAGAACAGTGACAATGGTAGTGACAAAAGTTGCCTGCTTGTGGAATAGGACCAATGATTCATTTTAATATATATATATAATATATATATATATATATATATAATATATATATATATATATATATATATATATATATATATATATTAATATATATATATTATATATAATACAGTAGTAATTATATAAAAAAAGATTTACCATTGCGTAGCACGACTAGAATTTTAATGAAATGTTGTTCTTGTAACTATGCAATAGTAAGGACTTTACTACAATATAAAATAAAAACTTATAAAGGTAAGAGTAAGATGTAACATAGTACTATATTGTTTAAGGGATTACAGATAGTGGAGCACCTTTTTGTTATGTGATTTATAACCATGGTTGAAAAGGACGCGAGACGGGGCCGAAACGGTAGCGACTTCAAAATGTCGCAACGGAAAAAACGGGGCCGAGGCGGGGTCGAAACGGATGTTGACTAATGTTGACTTTAATATATATTCATATATATTACACATATTTTAGAGTTAAAAAACTTTCGTTGACAAGTTTGTACCTATAATTGTTATTAGTGTTAATATATTACAAAATGAAATACTAAACTAAGTCAATTTTGATTGATTTGATCGACTTATGACCGGTTTTAACCGAATTTCTGACTTTTGACCGGCCTTGACCCAATTTTTCCTGCATTTGACCTGAATTTTGCCCGTTGACCGGCTTATAAGAAAATGGGACGGGGTCGAAACGGTTTAGCCACCAAAACGCCGCAACGGACGTTGCAACGGACGCAACGGACGCCGTTTACAACAGTGTTTATAACAAAGCATTGTTGACATACAACTATTTCAAACCCTCCTCTATGATGCTCATGATAAAGTACATATAATTGAAACTAAAAGTTTCTTCAACAATAATGTTACGTTGTTTGTTTATAGGAGAGGTAACAATTAAAGTAGTCATAATTTTTCATGTAGCATTTATAGAAGAATTTCTCTTATGACCAATATTTTTTCTTCTCGCTATCTATAGACTTGTAATAGACACACCTCTATAAAATTAGGATATTCATATATTCACCTCTATAACAATTAAGGTACTCATAGAGTCACATCTATACTATATTTATGCTATATATATCTTATCTATATCAATCTCATGAATAAAAATGATAAATATGTAGGAAGCAATTAAATTAGGTTACAAGTATATTGTTATAATTTGTGACATATTTTCAAAAATTAACACTATAATTAGTTACCATTTTAGGGTTAGTTGCGCTGGAAAATTTTAGTTTGTCTTGATTTTTTTATTAATATATCAACTGAAATTTTCTATAATATGTTTTTGAGAATATAAAAGCACTTATTTTTTTCAATAAACATATATTTATGAAACATAGACTTAAGATTTTTTTTTTTTTTTTAACAGCAAGCAGAAATTCAATATATATATATATATATATATATATATATATATATATATATATATATATATATATATATATATATATATATATACGATAATTACAGGAAGTAACGAGGCAATATTTACAGTCTATACTATAAGGCCCCGAGCTGTACGGTTTTGAGACAAATTAAAACTCGAAAACAAGATACAAACTATAATACAACACAAACGAAGGTGAATTAACCAACTCCCGTCCTATTGTTTATATTGTAAATTACTCTTAATAGAAGTTCAATAAATAAAATGATATTTTATTATATCTTATTTATTTAGAGTTCGCACAATGTGTTTTAATGTTCATTAATAGAAAACATATATATTATAATCAAATCTGTTCATTTACTTTTGAGACAAATTATCAAATGATATACTATTTAATATTTACTAAAATAGATTTTTTAACAAATTTCAGGGTTGTCATTAACATGCATAAAAGATTTATACATTTCAGTAAACGTTATTAAAAAGTCAATATTAACGCTGCGTGAATCCACGTTAATCAGGACGTCACTAGAAGAATCTTTATTAAAATCATCTAACTTTCAAAAGGAAAATAAATGTAAGCAAATGGTTACTCTTTTTTTTTTTTTTTAAATGTAAATATACGAAATTATATGTATTATATTACTTACAATTTAATGGATAGAACCCCTTCCAACTAACTAATAACAATAACAGTAAGATTTATTTTAGAAGTGATAGAGCAAGTCTTTAGTTACTTGATATATGTATTGATAAAATATGATTATATACATAACATTTAAGATATAAATTATACGTTGTTATCTTAAGATATGATTATGGTTAATCAGTTAAATATTATATTGTTAAAAATATAACATTGCTATCTTCAAATCTTTTATAAATTTTTAAAAAGTTTCAAGCTTAAAAAGTAAATAAACTTTACGTGTCAAAAAAGAAGTATATCCCATAGGATTTAACTATTATTCTTTTAGTTATGTACACCAAGAGAGGTTGAATTACTAGAGAATTTATAATGTAGTTTTTATTTTTTATTATATAAAGGAGTTCATATAATAACAATTAAAAATCGATATACGTTAGCACCACCGTTAAGTATTGAATACTAAATACATTTCAAAAGTGCCTCCAAACAAAGAAAAAAGGAATTTTACTTGCATCCAAACAACTTCATTCTTCAATAATAAATAATAAGTCGGCACGTAGGATTTTCGAAACCAAAAATGAACTTTTGTCAATTACTACGTACTACTCTTCCAATTCTTAGTGGATATCATGTATTCTGACTTTATTATTATTATTATTATTATTATTATTATTATTATTATTATTATTATTATTATTATTATTATTATTATTATTATTATTATTATTATTATTATGTATTACTCCGTATATTTTAGGAAAAATAACTTAAAAAATGAAAGATAAACGGCAAAGCAAAATTTCTTAATAAATGAAATATCAATTTCTCATTCGTCCATAATGATCCTCATTTGAATTTAATGAACAAAAAGAAAACTAATTAAAAGAAATTCAATCAAAGTAATATTTATCCACGTGATCATTCACATAGACACTACCTCATCAAAGTTGATGAGATGGTGCAACATTATCATCTTTTACGATTAGGTAGTCGCTGAAAAAATAAATCTTTTGTCAAAAATCGTGTGAAAAATTTTTGGGTGGAAAATTGAATAACGTTGCTTTGGAAAATTGGATGACGTGGCTTCATCTCATCAAATTTGATGAAGTGATGTCTATATGAATACACATGTGAATGAATAATACATTTATTGAACTTTTTTTCAAATCGGGATTCTTTTTGTTCACCAAATTTTAATCGGGACCTTTTTATGGCAAAGGAGAAATATATATTCTCTTTATCGAGAAATTTCTTTTTTTATATTATCTTTTTAAACTATTTGTCCTGCATACTATATTTTCTAATTTAAAGTAGTAGTTAATTACTTAAACAATATTTATTTGCATATTAACAAGCCTATAAAAGTTATATTTAAAAATTCTATTTTATTTTATACTCTCAGCCTCAGATTAATCATTCCAAATATGTGTGTTATAAGTTTATAAATTGTCAAATTTTGCACTTAATAGTTAAATCAAGTCAATTTCCTGCTATAGTTCATTTTAAATAACATAACAACAACAATAAAAATAATAATAATAATAATAATAATAATAATAATAATAATAATAATAATAATAATAATAATAATAATAATAATAATAATAAATATAAATAAATGAAGATATAATAGGAGGTTTATTTTTTATAAGTATATTTCATTACAAACTGATGACAATGTCTTGATTCAAAAAGTAATTATGATGTGTGCAATTAAAATAAGGGTGTGTGTAATAAAACTGAACGACTGAGTATTGAATGGTTCATAATTTAAATGATTTAAAAATTTTGAATAGAGTTGCTTCTGAATGACAATAACAATAGTCTGTTAAATAATCATTTTAAACGAATAATATGAATGGTATAGAATATTTATTAACATTCGACATGAATAAAACTACAATATTGTTGTTTAATAAATTTTTTGATATAATTTAATAAGAATATTACATAAAATGTAAGCGCTTAATGGTTAAAAGAGAATTTTAACTCTCAATGGTTAACAACAAATGCTGAACAATTCATTATCGTCTGTCATTCAGAAGTAAGAAAAGTTACACTCAATGCTGAATTAAAAGGGAAATAAATTCACCCTAAATTAATTTAAATAATTATAATTATATTATATATAATTATATTATTAATTAATTAATTATATATATATATATATATATATATATATATATATATATATATATATATATATATATATATATATATATATATATATATATATATATCTTTTCAATTAGTAATTATTAAATATTTTACACTTTGGGAAATTGCTTTCTAAATAATGTGTTTCTTTCATAAAGTTGCGATTATTTGTCTTTATATAAGACATGCTTTTGCACTTGTTTGGTTCCTTTTCATGTTGTACAATTTTTTCATGTTGTACATCATGTGTACCTAATGCTTCTCCATGAAGATTTGTTCCTTTCCATATTTACTCTATTTCATATTTATACATACACCTCACATTAGAGTGCTTACTTTAAATGTAAGAATCAAAATATATTTATAAAATTAATGAGTAGGAAATTTTATGATTTCAAGTTTAGTTTCTAATTTAAACTAGTTTATTTATTTAAGTACGTATAATATAAAATCTAGAAAGAGTTCTCTGAAAATATGCTTGTCTTTTCACTTAACTGAAACATGAAAGTGACAGACCGACTCTCCCAAAAATACAAAATTATCCAAGAGTACCCAAAATAGTTTTTGTGTAACTTTTCATGGAAGGTGTTTCTAAATGGTATTCCTATTTTCGTTTTTGGAATTGATAATTTTAAAGTAAATGTGTATTAAATATCTGAACACCTATTTAATGTAAATTGTGATGATTAATTTGTAAATTGTGATAAATTTATCTAATTGAATGGTAGAAATACAATCATTAATTTCTAAAAAGACTACTTGATTTACTTTTAATTAAGGATATGAGTGTTTATATTTTTTTATTGAAATAATTTTGTTATTACCATTTCAGTCTAATAATTCTCTTAAGATCTTACGATTTATGACATGTGTTATGCGCTAATTTTCTCTTTAAATCATCTTTATTGTTTATGATTATTCTAAGTGTTATTATGCTATTGATGAGTAGATTGATTGATAAGATGAAATTGTAGGTTATATCGATCGTGAGAGACAATGTTCGTTTGTTTTAGACATTTTTTTTTTTTTTTTTTTTTTTTTTGGTATAAGCGAGGAAACCCTCCTATAAAACCACTGAAGCAACGGGACTTTTAAAACTCAATATAATTTTAATAAAACCTCTTAAACAAAATACCAAAAAAGACTATATAAAAACCCATCTTAGACGATATAATTACAAAATACTCGGTATTATATAAGAATATAGTCTCTAAATCTTACATAAGTTGCTATAAAACTCAAAAGTGCCTCATATAATTCACCCTAAAATTCATGAATAAAATGCAAAATCAAACAAGATTGTCAGTGGTTATAAAATGTAATGCAATATAACAAAAGAAGATGCATTATATAGAATTTATTAATAATGCATGTAACGAATTTCTTGTAATAGTATAATGGTATTCCCACTCTAGTTTATCAACCCAAAAAGATGAGACATTTGTTGGTGGTATAGAACCATATTCACATATCATTATGATAGATAAGAATATATTTATCACATCTGTATATTTTCTACTATATGAGTGTTTCATGAAAATTGAACCATTAATTAATTAATTAATTAATCTTATAAAACATGGTAAACACGTACACGATAAAACTTTTTGTTGTATTATCACTACTAAACGGCTAGGATAACTGACAAATAAGCTAAAAAATAAGTGACATTTAACACTAGACAAAAGTACGTACAATTCCTTGATAACGACCTTAATTTTTTCTATTTTATTAAGGACAGATATTTGCAATTTTTTAAATTTTGATGCTTTTAAACCATGAAAAGCATATTCATTGTAGAAACAAACCAAAACAGCATAAAAGCATAATTTTTGCAAAGACAATTTTTAAAAGACTGTCATTAACGTTTAAAATTAAAATCTCTGTATATAGTGGCTTCAAAGATTTTATCAAGTTAATGACAACTTTTAAGACCGTCGTTAAAAAAAAAAAAAAAATACCTGCGAACAAAATTGTCGATGAATGAATCAGGGTCAGTGGACTTATAGGCTCGAAGAAACGACCACATGTTACCGATGAACGGCCAACCAAAATCTCCTGGTGGCAAATATTTTCTGGTTTTGGTTCCTAATTTTCGCTCAATAAACCAAACATTAATGCTCTTCAATGCCCATTTCAAAATTAGAATAATTCCAAAAAAGATTCCAACATAATAACCCAATTTATCGCTTCCCATTTTTCAAATTATTAATTAACAATTCAAATCTCACCCAGTTTCCTCTGCAATTTAGTAGAAAAATTGATAGAGAGAGAAAGGAGTGGGTGTAAAACAGCGAAGAGGGAAGGCAGAGTGATGGAAATGGCTATGGTGCTTTCGCAGTGGACATATATAAGTATATAGAATGGAATATAAAAACAGATAAGTAAAATGTTTTAGAAATGGAAAAAGTTATCCGTAGAAAAGAAATTCTCAAACAATAGTAAAAAAGTGTTTTATTTTAAAAAAATATTGATTGAAATAAAAAAAGTTAATCAGGTACGATAAATTTGTTAAATAAACGTTTTTTCCTGATTTGTTAAAGATGATCTTACCTATTCTCACACAACAATAAGATTTTTCTTAAAAAGAAAAATTTAAAAAAACAAACGCTTTGGCATCACTATTTTAGAAAGACTTGTATAAAACTGAACGTCGCTATATGATGATTAAAAATTTAATATCTTTGAACTCGTACTTACGTTTATCATTTTTCTACATTTATATATATTATATTATATTATATTCTATATCCATCTATCTATATCTATATCTATCTATCTATATCTATGTATGTATCTATCTATCTATATTACAAAACAGAATGAAAACTATTTGGCCCACTTAATTTCAGTCATCACCATTCTTGGCTTAAAAGATAGGAGTAGCAACTAAAGACGTAGATACATCATACATGGAGCCGTGTCATGAGTGGACGATGAACGATGGCAAGCACAGTAAATTATGTGTCTTCTGAATATTACTCCATCCATTTAAAAAAAACTGTTGACTTTTCTATTTTTGTTTGTTCAAAAAATTTTGTCTGTTTCTTTAAATAATCATTAAATATTATTAAAGTTTCAATTATGTCCCTTTTAATTATGGAAATTCAACTTTAAATATATCAATTAATTTTTTTATTTATTTTTTATAACTATATTAAATGAAGGGCAAATTAGACAATTTATCAGTATATCTTAAATCCAACAAAAAGTCAACCGAGACTGTTTTTTTAGTAGTATTTATTTTTATTTTTTTATAGAAAGATAACACATTAAATTTCCATTTAATGGTCGATAAATCGAATTAAATTACATAAATACTATACTCCGTATATTGATTTGATTGTATTTATTTCTATAAATTTTTCCGTAATTGTATTAGATGCATCGAATATTTATTAATCTCCATCTCTATCTCTATCTCTACTAGTTGCAATGCCCGTGCGTTGCACGAATATGTTTACGGTTTGTGTATGGAACTTAGAAGTGACTTTGAAGAGGAAGTTGATGTTGGTCTCATTATGCAAGTAGCCAAGAAGGATTTTTGTGCATACGTTTGTTCGCCATTACGAAAATCTGCACATTCGGGCCATATGTACTAACATATGATGAAACTATATATAACAAAAGTTTACTAAAGGTAGTCAAATGAGTTGACAAATTGTAACGACCCGACTTTTTCGACTTTTAATTATATTTATTTCTTTCACGAAACTGCGTATTTGTGCGTACTGTGATAGATTATATTTCGGGGTCATTAATTATGTTAACTATTTTCGTTATTGCCTTACTACTTGATATTAAGTGCTTAACATGATCCTTGAATGCATTTACTACCGTTAGTGTCACTTACCGTTTAAAACGAGTTACGTACTTGGTACACGTTAAACTTTAGTCATAATTGGAATATTATGACTACGTAAACATAATTGTTATTTATTTATGACAATTACCTAGCTTTATGGTTCCTTAATTATGCTTAGTGGTTACTAATGCTTACTAGTTAGTTTTAATGGACCTAATACCTTAATGGACCTAGTTAATTAAAGGCCCAACCTACTTAACTTAATGGGCTCCCTTAATGGACTAGTTAATGGACTAATTTAGCCCATTAAGTATAAGACAAAGTCCATTAGTAGATTAGACAAGATTAAGCATGCTAGTGTACCATTTCCTTACATGTTTTAACACCTTATTCCATGCCACCCAACATGTACAACCACCACCATGTACCACCATCCAATAGCAAGCAAATGGTCCCCCCACCCCACCCATTGCAACCGTCGGCCTATAGGGTCACCAACACCACCACCATTTCATTTTAACTCTCACAATTTCATTTCAAAAACACACACTACTTTTCTCTCAAATTTCTCTCTACTTTTCTCTCAACTTTTCTTGAAGAACTTGAAGGTTTTAACTCTTTTTCTCTTCTTTTTCTTCTCCAAAACCGTAGCTCATCATCATCATTATTTATTATTGGATTTTGGTTTTTATAACTTCAATCCTCATGTTATCTTGCAACCTTTGATCACTTTTATGATAAAGAAGCAAGAACAAGGATCAAAGCTTTGTAGCTTTTGATTCTACATGAAACTTATAACAAATTTAAGGGTCAAATGCTTTAAGATCCTCTTTATGTTCAAGTATTGGAACTTTAAAGTTCATTTCATGAAGATTTAAGTTTGTAACTTGATATTTTTTATATATAAAGGATCCTTACTTGAACTTGTTTACTTTTAACTTTAAATCTATTATTTTTGTTTATGGAATTCGATTTGTTTGAGTTACTTGGTCAAAGATTACTTGTTAACTTTGATCTCATAAATCTTGTAACCAAAGTCTAACTTTGAAAGTTCAAGAACAAGAAAGTTTAAGCTTACTAGTTTATAACTTTCACACATGTAAGATTGATCTAAGATACATAACTTTTGGTCATCTAACCTGTTAAAATAAGAATTCATTTATTTGTGTTCACTTTACTTTACAAAATCTAAGTTTCATAACTTATGGTTGTGTAAAGTTGAAAGTCTAAGTGTTTTGACTTAGGGTTTCACCAAGAACATGAGATCTAGACTTTTTAGTCTAAGATCTTTAATATCTAGTTAAGATCTAAGCTCTCTAGCTTAAAGTCTTGATTATTTAGTTTGATTCAAAGTTGTAGCGTAATAAGACTTGTATTTGTGTTGAAACTTAGAAGATTAATGTAACTTTGGTTCATCACCTTGCTCAAACTCTCACATGAGTTGTGTTTTAATTCTTAGTCTTGAATCTTGTGTGTTGATGGTTAAACCTTGGTCAAAGTGATGCAAACACATCAACGAGTTGTACACTTAAAGCTACAAGCATCAAGGATGAGAACCGTGATGAGCATCAAGCACCAAGAATCCCACCGGAGCACTTCGTTTCTGTTTTTCAGGGTCTGACCAGAATCTATGGGCTACTAGAAATTTGATTTTCAGTTAGTTCGGTTCGAGTAGATGACTTTTCGTTTAGGCCTCACCTAAATCCGATATACGGTGCAGGATTTATAGCCTTCCGAAAGTCACTACGCCCTTGTAACGTTGTGCTGAAATTTCTGACCTACTCGTACTTAAACCGTCGCCACGGTCAAACGAAGACGAGTTTGGTTCTGAAAATTGGTCAAAGGTTAGAGAACTCATATACGGAGCCATGGCCACTGGTCTCACGTCATTTCAGTTTGTATAGAGGTCGTAGCAGCTGAACCAACTCAGCCTTTGTTTCGATCTCTATTCTTGATTGAAAATTTACTTACTTTTTACATATGATGTTGATGATGATGACACTTAAGACTTAAATTACGTATTTTTAAACCTGTTGGGACGATTTACTGACTTAGTAACTTTTAACTTAGGTTGACGACCATTCGGACCTACTTATTTGCTTACTTACCTCGTATCGACTTTTACTGCACTTTCACTGTGAGTTATAGCTCCCTTTTTATTACAACTATTTTTGAGACTGAGAATATATGCGCTTTTTATGTTTTACTTACTAGGAACGAGTACTTAAACTTTATATATGTGTAGGTTATATAACGGCATAAACTTTCCCCTTAGCTCGGTAACGTTTAGTCATTGGTTTATGAACCGGTGAACGCGAATCTTAGATATGGATCCATAGGGTTTGACATCCCCACTCGGGCTAGTTACGCTAGCATTTAACGGGTGTTTAATACTTCGTAGACTTACGCACTCGCCAAGTGTACTTTTAGGGGGTGATGATTGTGACGACCCGGGAATTTCCGACTAAATTTAAACTTAATCTTTATATGATTTTGACACGATAAGCAAAGTCTGTAATACTGAAATCTCAAAAACTTTGAACTGTGTTCATGTATTCATTTACCCTTCGACTGCTCTCGACGATTCACGAACAATTAATTGTAAATAGATATGTGTGTATGGATATATAAATAATAATTTGAAATATAATTTGAAGTATTATATGTTGTTGTTATAGGATATCATAATAATTAATATTTAAAATATATCTCTATATATAAATAATGTATATTAAAAATAAATATTTAATGATTGTAATACTCGTTTGATGTTTCGATTGATATTAAGCAAGTTAAATTCAAACTTTTGTAATTTTAAAATAAACGGTTATCCGAAAATGAGTTATAGGCTTATTAGAAATGAATTTAGGATCAAGTTATTAAATCTTAACACTTTTTATATTTTACTTAGGATTGGGGTGATTAATTAATGTAATTTTTTATTTAATAGTTAATAACCAAATTTTAAACCATAATGACCAAAATAAATAAATATGGTTAATTTAAAAATATGGGATTCTTCTGAACACTTTTATTCGCCACTGAGTAACAACGGACTACGAAATAGCACTCCGTGAAATTAGAACACGTTTTAAAATTTTGTACAATTATTATATTTAGAAGTTGCTTTTCCATTTTTGGATTTACACAAAACTAATTAGGATCCGTGAGTTGATTGAAAACACAATAATTATTACTGTGGCTAATTGAATCCTACTTGATATTAGATTCGTGAATTGATGACTTTTCTAGTATGATTATTATTATTAATATTATTATAGTATTATATTTATATCCATATCTTTCTGCAATCTATCCACTCTCCATATGCATTATATATGCATATTACATATACTTAACATTTACGGAGGGAAGCATAATCAACCATCATTCATTACTACATCTTCCTTCTTCTTATTCCTTGGTGAACTTGCTTCATCAACCTATCGATGAACAACCTGCACCACACCCGTTTAACCTTCCACCACCAACGATTAACCCATCATCGTGATCCTACACCATGAAAACAACCACCAACTTCTCTCTCCCTCTCTTAATTCTCGTAACAAAAAAAAAAAAAAAAATATAACAATCACCACCCATCAATCTTCCTGCTTTAACAACCACCAAAACACCACCTATTATCAACACCACCTATGTGTTTTCTTCAAATCAATATGCAAAATTAATCTTTGCTATACTTTTACGAGATTAACTTAACAACACCTTTATCACCTCGTCTAATCATCGAAATACACAACATCGAACTAGAACCATTGCAATCACATGACCACCTTCGGTTTACTTGTGGTTAGCCGAGAACCAAACCCATTTCCATCTTGTTTCCTATCCGAGAACAAACACACACCTCACATACACAAGCACTCTTCTTCTTCTTCTTTGCTTCGGTTGATCAAAACCACAAACCACTATAACCACCGCCACCTGAGACATTGCAGCCATAAATCACTAAACAACCGTCACCATCGAATTATACTTTTTACTATTACTGCTATGCTTCTTCTGCTCTAAAACAGCCCGAATCATGTACTTATTACTTTTTATGTTCGAACACCATGAACCATCATAAACCCCCACTCATCCACCCTTATATAATGCTACAGCTACTGCTCAAGACTATTCAGTTTTTTGTTTTCAAACGCCACCATTTGTAGACCCAACAAACCCTCTCGCTGTTACTGCTGCATCTTATTTTCTATTTTAAATCATCTCCATCGTTTTCCTTTGCTATTGCTCCCTTCGTTTCTATTTTCTGATACACTGAAGAGCTGTGAAACACGATGATAAAGATGTGTGCTTGTGGAACACACCACAACTTCATGGCAGACAACAAAATAACTTTAAAAACCCACTTGAACGTGAATTGCTTTTTCTTTGTTGTTTGTAGGGATGTGACTTGTTAATTGGGGTTTAATTACATTAAATAATGAGGGCTGCTGTGTGAGACCTTTGTAAACAACCTTAACCGAACCCCACACAAATTAAAACTTTAAACTTTCAGCTGCTATTAGAATTCCACGAGGCAGATTATAAAAATAGGGCTGAGAATTATTGAGTTATTTAACGGGCTTAATTAAATGGGGTTGTAAATTTTGTTGTTTGGGCTTCTTGTAAATGAGTATGATGAATTAAGTTGTTTTGGGCCGATAGCATGCTTATAGTTGCTGTTGGACTACTGCCATATTAATGAATCGATATGGTGATCGAGATGAATAAAACTTACAATAATAATGATGATGAAGATATAAATGGGTGTTGTATTTTGAAGACCATAGACTTTAAGGTTAAAAGAAATTAATCTGAGTTTATTTCAGAAAAACTAGTGTGGTTGAATGGTTTGAGGTGTGTGTTGCTTACCAAGAGGTCGTGGGTTCGAAACTAGGAAGCTGCAAAATATTTTTTAGTAAAAACTACCTTAGTAGTGTGGGCCTGTTGGACCAAGTTTCTGTTGGGCCGTGAATAGAGTCAACAGGAGCAAAACCCACTATGTTTCTGTGTTAATGATTTTGCGAAGGGGAAGAAAACAAGGAGACAGAGAACAAATCGATATATATACATTTAGGGTGTTATAATTTCAGAAAAAGCTGAAACTGCATGTTAGTTTGTGGTGTTATACATTTGGGTGAGCGAGAGGTCATGAGTTCGTGTCAAAACCCGACCTTAACCATAAGGACGATTACAATAACATATGATTTCATCGCGAGGTATTGACCTCTATATGCGACATTTTTCAAAAACTGCATTCGTTTTTACAATACAAACCATAGCTTTTATTACAAATACAAGGTTTAAACAACTTAATAATGATTATCGTTTAGCGATAATCTTAGACTTACAAACTTTACATGTGATAATAACAATACGACTTCCAACATATTTTACATTACAAATCCTCCGGTATGCAATTTTATTTTTGACACAAATATGCATACTCAAGATCTTGCTTAAATTCAACATGTTGCAGCGGAAGCTTTTAGTTATCACCTGAGAATAAACATGCTTAAAACGTCAACATAAAGTTGGTGAGATATAGGTTTAATGCCGGCAGCGTTATAAATATAGACCACAAGATTTCATATATAAACGTTTTAATAAAAATATTCTAAGTTGTTGAGCACTTGATAACCATACTTAACATTTAATCAACGTCACATATTGAAAGGACCCGTCCTAATCCACCTGGATGAAATCTTCAACAGTTGGTCCCATTGCGATGATCGACTCCAAATAATGCCTCTAAAATGAGCAATTGCACAGCGGAATGTTTCTTTCATACCTGAGAATAAACATGCTTTCAAGTGTCAACCAAAAGGTTGGTGAGTTCATTAGTTTAACATAAATAATCATTTCATAATTTTAATAGACCACAAGATTTCATATTTCCATTTCTCATAAACATACGTCCCATGCATAGAGACAAAATATCATTCATATGGATTGAACACCTGATAAACGACATTCACAATATACATATAAGAATATCCCCATCATTCCGGGATCCTCCTTCGGACATGATATAAATTTCAAAGTACTAAAGCATCCGGTACTTTGGATGGGGCTTGTTGGGCCCGATAGATCTATCTTTAGGATTCGCGTCAATTAGGGTTTCTGTTCCCTAATTCTTAGATTACCAGACTATATAAAAAGGGCATATTCGATTAGATAATCCAACCATAGAATGTAGTTTCGATCACTTGTGTCCATTTCGTAAAACATTTATAAAAGCAGCGCATGCATTCTCAGTCCCAAAAATATATATTGCGAAAGCATTTAAAAAGGGATTAATGAAACTCACGCATATAATTATTGTAAAACAGTTAATAAAACATTTGCATGTATTCTCAGCCCCAAAAATGTAAAGAGAAAAAGGGAATCAAATGAAACTCACCTAATGTATTTTGTAGTAAAAATACATATGACTATATTGAACAATTGAACAATGCAGGGTTGGCCTCGGATTCACGAACCTATATCAAGTATATATATTAACACACATAATGAATACATAATGGTATTCAAGCCAGTTTATATATATTAATTACATAGTATGTTACTTATTTAAATTAGTATGTATTTATTATTTCAAATGTTATATATATATATATATATATATATATATATATATATATATATATATATATCTATATATTTTATTTTTATATTAAAATAGTAAATTAGACATACTTATGATATATGTCAGAATTACATTTTTATGCATGTATCTTTTCTTTGTTAAAATAATAATTATGATTATACTAAAGTAATGATAATAAAATAATGATATTTATATTAATAATAATGATATTACTTTAATAATAATAGTAATAGTAATGATATTTGTTAATATTGATAATGAACATATTAATAAAATAATACTATTTGTAATAATAATAATAATAATAATAATAATAATAATAATAATAATAATAATAATAATATTAATAATAATAATAATAACTACCTCTCAAGAATTAATAAGCTTCAAAAATGAATGAATCTGTCACTGCCCGGAATTTGAACCCACAACCTCTCGTTCCACACAAACACCTCCCACCATGCTGCCATTTATGTTTTTCTGAATAAGTACCATCCGAAAACTAAAAAAACCCGCCGCCTAATTTTTGTTTCGTTTCCCTATTCCTCTTTCACAGATTTAATTGGCCAAAGCCCATGAAACACGGCCCAACAGCAAAAATCAGTCTCGGCCCAACAAATAAAAGATTTACGGTCCACTAGTAGTTCCTAAGCCCAACTTTTCACAAACCCAATATTCTTTATTAGTTCACCAGATTTCGTAAAAAATATGAAAGAAAAGTAAGCTCTGCATCAACCGATTGATTGCTCAAATCACCTTTTATAATTCGCTTGTAACAAAATCCTATATAATACTCCTACTACTTTTCAAGAAACAATATCTTATTAACTTTTGTTGGCCATAATATTCTAACCCGCCACATAAAGCAATTAAATAATCCAAATGTGCGAAAGCCTAGTACACCAAATATATATGCTGTATCAATCCCTTTCATAGCTCATCTTTGTCATTTTAAAATATCAAGTGTCCTAGTAGAACAATTACTAATCGCTCCACTATAAAGAAGTAGGTACATGTCGGCCCACTTAGAGATTAAATGAGTTTTTTTTTATAAACCACAACAGTAGGCGAAGTGTTGGTGGATTATGAGGTGTCCTCGCTTGATTTTTAAATGGAACATATATGTAGCAAAGTGTACATTGGATCCCTTCAAAAATTGTATAACAAATATATGCATGCTCTTTATTTAATTAAACAAATCGTTAGTGTGTTGGCTGCCACTTTACATAAAGCAATAACAATTATTACATAGCAAGTGGGTTCTCTCTTTATGATTTTGTCGACCGAAACACACAAAAAAATATATAAAAGGCAGTTTATGGTTTCGAGGGTTTTTGGTCTATAGGGTGGTGAAGTGGGTGAGTTTACGTGTATAAACAAACTTGCAGTAGCAATCTAATGAGATTGACCGATGATATGATGGTAGCAATGGTGGCGGTTTGATTAAAACTAAATGATAGTGTGTTGTAGGGTGTTGTAGTGGTTTGCTACTGCTACAACAACTTAAAAAGTGTTGGGTGTCGGGTGATGGAGGATTTTGGTGTTTGTTCTAACAAGAAATAAGATCAGGGAGTAAGTAACTTACTTGAGTGCGAGTGGGAGTTCGATACAGATGAGGTGATGACAAATTAATGGCAATAATGATCGTTTTGGGGAGATAGTCATCGAACAAGAAAGAATATCTTGGGATGGTGGTACGTTTATGATGTTTTAGTAGGTTCATAGAGAAACAAGATAAATGAAGGTGGTTTCATGTTTTGAAAGAGAAGAAGAGAAGTAATTGAGTTTATGCATAGTTATATGTATGTATATTAAGTTTGCTAAAACACATTACATCTAATCCTAAATTCACGGACTAGTATCGATTGTTTTACATCCCAATTTGGTCGACAATCCCATACCTGCTCAGTGTACGAATGAAAATAAAAAATACAAAGTGAAAATGACCTTCAACATATTTTGATTGTTACCTGTGATCAGGATCTGATTTGGTATCAATTATCAGACATGAAACAAATTTGGTACAGGGTTGATGTAGATATAAAGCTATTTGAAAAATTGATTCCAATCGATCAAAGTCTTATGGTGGGCTGCTGGAAGTAGACAGCTTTGCTCACAGGTGTAACAGCAATACAAATAAAAAAAAAGAACCGAATCTGATAAAAAAAAACATTACGCGTGCAAATATCTGAAGTTACATATGTATATAATTGTATTTATATATGTATTCTTATATATATATATATCTGAAATTCTGTAATTGTATATGTATTTATATATCATTATGAATATAACCTATTATTGTTTAAATCTATATCTGTATTTTAGATATATAAAGAAAATATAACAAGATAAATTTTATAACATTAATATTTAATATCACTTTTAATAATAATAATGATTTTTAATGATGATAATTTTATTAATAATAATACTGTATCAATTTATATATATCAAGTTTCACTTTTGTATGTTAAATTGATAATAATTTTGATATTACAATTGAAATTACTATAACATTTATTTCTGACTTGTAATTACATTTAACATGTTATTATTACAATTTATTAACTTTATCACATTTCCTCGTTATATAATGTATTACATATTTAATATTTAAATATTTTATGTGTTTTACAATATACATGTAATGTTATAGAAGTCATATATCTATATTTATTTTACTAATAACTTAATTGTTTTTAATATATTGCTTGTGTATTTTAATTCAAATGATAAAGTATATTTTATTTATTTCTAAAATATTATATACATACTTTTATATGTAATTACACCCAATTGTTCGTGAATCGTCGGGAAGGGTCGAAGTCAATTGAATGTACGAAAATACTTCAAAATTTTGAGAATCATCATTACAGACCCTGCTTATCGTATCGAAATCATATAAAGATTAAGTTTAAATTCGGTCGGAAATTCCCGGGTCATCACAGTACCTACCCGTTAAAGAAATTTCGTCCCGAAATTTGAGTGAGGTCGTCATGGCTAACAATAAATATGTTTTTCTTGACGAATCTGAGCTGATAAATAGAGTTTTCATCATTAAAGAATAATAATACAGATAAAATAATTCGATTATTCGAAGAGCACGAATGAAACTATCATGAGAGAGGTCCCAACGGGCATCGTCCACCTTCACCCAAAAACTTGCCCAAATTTTTAGCCGTTAAAAAAAAAAATTCAACGGCTATCCCAACGGTCACTTTTACACTATAAAAACACCAACCATATACTTTATTTTATACACTCAAACATATATTTCTTTTATATTTCCACCTTTCTCAAAATCAAAATCAAACACTCCCAAATTGCAAAATGTTAACACTTCCCCCAATGATTGTTTCATTCGATGTTCATTACGGAGGTGATTTCTGTAATCAAATGAAGGAATATAAGTAGGGCGATAGTATTTCGTTTGAAGATATCGACATTCATGATGTTGGTTTACAAGACTTACTATCCTTTCTGAAGGAAAAAGTTCCGTGTGAATTCACGTCTGTGTTCTTTTATAAAGGCGATTATGATGCGGATTGTAGGGCAAGTTTTCTGTGTACCGATGATCAATGGTACTTTATAAAAGATACCATTGAAGATCGTGGTAAACGCATTTCTTTGTATGTGGTTCTTGAAGATAAAGGGACGTTGGGTTATCGTTACCTCGATGAATCAGCTGAAGCAGCAGTTGAGGCATCAAGAGAAATACCGATGTCTCCAGAGTACCTCACGGATGGTGAAATGACTGGTGAACGCTACTTTGCAGATGACAATTGACGACGACGAGTAGTTTGATTGTAATCTTCTAAATTTTTAATTGTCGTGATGTTTTAATTTTTAATTATTGTAATTTCAGTGTTGTTGTCGAGTTTTATATCTTGCTTTATGTTTCGGAGCTCTTCGTCTTTTTAATCTCCTCTCGATCTCTAGTAAAACGAGTAATGGTCTAGAATTTGTAAGTATGGAGTTTCGAATGAATTTAATGTTATAATCAAGAAAGAACGTAATAGCACGATTTGATTCGTCAAATTACCAGAATCATTGAGAATAGAGCTATCAAGAATATACTTTCTTGATATGTTCAGAAGTTATTTAGAATGAAAAAGTTATGTAACATGACACATGATGGTGGTATGATCTACTGTGAACCATCATGTCCCATTAGAACTCAGCATAACTTACTGTAATATAATCACGTTGATCAAGTGTCATTATATTATACTAACTCATGCATCAGTTCCCAACATTACTTCAATAACATTCATATTTTAAGCTCGAAAGTTTACAGAATATCGAAACTAATAGTTTCTATATGAGGTAACACGGATAGCATGAAGAGATAAATGATTTCAGATAGTATTAGTTATAAAAATATATTCAGAAATATCGAGGATATTTATAATGAAAGATACGATAATATCTCGGAATATCTAAGATCGGAGGATGATAGTAACTATTAGCTGTAAGGGTTTAGAGTAAGGAGCAAGATATTCACTAAAGACTTTAGCAAACATTGAATCATTTGGATTCTTTGAAGTCAAACTTATTCTTTGTGATTTGTCCACGATTTTCTTCTTAGTTTCGCATAATCTGTTTTTCGGTACTAAATTTTCTATTGAATGTTTTCAATATAATGATACACAGGAAGCATAAGGAGGTATATAATTTCGGACGAGAATATTTATGAAAATATCCTCAGAAATATCGAAGATATTGATGATGATATTTTGGAATTTCTAAGTTCGATGGTTGATGGAGAAAGATTTTCCGCAAGATTTTAACATGACTTCGGAGCAAGATATTCTCTAAAGATTTCAACGAATCCAGAATTACCTGAATTCTTTGAATATAGGGTTTAGTCCTTGTATTTGTCCTTGGTCTCCTTTATGGGTAGCTCAATCTGTTTTTCAATACCCAATTTTCTATCGAGCGTTCCTAACACTCCTTTCTTTATCATCAAACTTTTGTCCGTTTAGACCATCTACCATTTTTCTGTTTCCTCTGCATTTAATGCTATGATATCTGAATCATCGGTTATTAATCCGAGGTAGTTCCAGGAGAATTGTGTTTTTAGATGATTAAACGCTAATGGTAATATGGTGGAATATAAAAGGTTCCCCGGTAACAATAAAAGAGCATACATATAAATCAAGGTGATAATAAGGTTGTTTCGAACGAAAAGTCGAAGTTGATTTGCTGGAGCTGTGACGAAATTTGCTACTTTGAAAGGAATTACCAAGTTATTTTGGGTAATAATAACACTAAAGGAATTAGCACAACTATGTGTTAAACGTTTACTCAGTTTCCGAGAGTTTTTCAGATGCATAACTAAATGCATCAAACTTTTCTCCTGTAGATGAAGTGCGGTTGATTCATCCTATCGATTGAGGTGTTTTCAAGAGTCATGAAAGGTTTGAACGCAGATTGTAATTGTGATGATACGAATGGGGTTTAAAATGAAATCAAGTGGCAAACTTGAAGAATTGTTTAGTTTCATATATTATAATCAATATTTTAATTCATTTTAATTGTCCAATGTTGGTAGTCCTTGATTGATAGTCTACAGTTAGCAACTCAATAATTCATATATATTTTAATATATAATATTCGAATTAATTAATACGTATCGTGACCCGTATTCGTCTCAGACTCGATCACAACTCAAAGTATATATATTATTATAGAATCAATCTCAACCCTGTATAGAGAACTCGATCATTACTGCATATAGAGTGTCTATGGTGATTCCAAATAATATATATAGATGCGTCGATATGATATGTCAAAACCTTGTATACGTGTCCCGATATTTAAAGTGCGTAAAATAAATAACAGAAATTAAATAACGATAAATAAAGTGCGTAAAGTAAATAACAGAAATTAAATGACAAAATAAAATTACGAGAATATAAATTACGATAAAATAAATTGCGATAATTAAATTGCGATAAATTAAATATAATACGGAATTAACAGTTAGCTAGGAACAGTTAGCTAGGATTTTGTTAGCGTGGATTCTTAAATAGAATTTCATATTGTTAATTAATCTGTTTCTAATCATTTTTTTATTGTGTCCATTATTTCTTCATTATGCCACTTGTTGGATTCTGATAGGTCAAAATCCAAATAGGTAATTGGATGAATATGGTTATTCTGTGGTGAACGGATTTGTATATCGGTGGATGTAAGTAGGATAGTATATGACTATTGAAACAGATTTGAAGAACGTACAATGTAACTTATTAATGTGAAATTTAAATAGTCCTCGGGTATTACCTACCCGTTAAAATATTTTCACCATTAACAGTTTGTACAAGAGAATTTTTAATCACAATCTTTATGAAAATATACTTACATATATATTTTCTTCAGATGTAACCATGGATTTAATGAGTCAATATGATATTAAACTCTTTTGATTTACCGTTTGAACAAGTAGATATAATCTCTAAAACATTAGAGTTTACATAATCATCATGTCGAACGAAGATAAATGATGTAGAACGTCATGTGGAACGATGATTATACTCGAGGTACAGAATGAGATGTCGAAGCTGGTGATGCGGATGTTGTTGTTGGTGGTACTAGTGCTGTTGGTGATACTGCTGATGCTTGCAAACTGTGTACCGTGCTCTCTAAAGTTAACACTCGAGCTCGGAGTTCTTTAACTTCTTCTACTAACCCTGGTTGGTTATCAGTGTGGGGTAGAGGTTGGATATCTTCTCTAGTTCCGTTAATGGTAGTGTCAAGACGAAAAATTCTGGCAAAAAGGGTATAAACGGTGTTGCGAACAGGTTCGCCGGTGAGCGGGTCGAGTACTCCAAGGTTAGGTGGTAGATTCGATTCATGATATGGAGTACCTTCTTCCCTTCTCCATAGGGTGAGTATGTCGCGAACCCACCCCCATTTTCTCCAGTAATCACGATAGTTGATTTATTGGTGTGTTCCTGTCACGCTGTCTTCGGAGTCAGAGGAACTTGGTCGATTCGTAGAGGCCATCTTACGCGATTTCAGGAAGGATTTTTGATATGAAGAGTTTAGTGACAGTAATTGATAGCTGGATGCTATTCTTAATGCACAATTTACATCGATATATATAGTACCAGGATCCCTTAAATTAAGGAGAAATTTACGAGAGATATCAGACAAGGTCTTCAGTAACAGATACGCTAAGATATGAATTGTCAGATACGCTAAGATATGAATTTTATCTATACACTATTCATGCAGTCAATGCAGTAAAATGTGTCTAGACTAAGAGTAATGAGTAAGTGATTTCCTAAGGATGATAAGCAGATAATTTTTGACAAAAATGATAAGCAAAACTTTTGACATGCAGACACGGTCGAAGTCCAGACTCACTAATGCATCCTAACAACTATCAGTTAGACATACCAATGCAAGACCTGGTTCACTAAGACCACCGCTCTGATACCAACTGAAAGGACCCGTCCTAATCCACCTGGACGAAATCTTCAACAGTTGGTCCCATTGCGATGATCGACTCCAAATAATGCCTCTAAAATGAGCAATTGCACAGCGGAATGTTTCTTTCATACCTGAGAATAAACATGCTTTCAAGTGTCAACCAAAAGGTTGGTGAGTTCATTAGTTTAACATAAATAATCATTTCATAATTTTAATTGACCACAAGATTTCATATTTCCATTTCTCATAAACATACGTCCCATGCATAGAGACAAAATATCATTAATATGGATTGAACACCTGGTAAACGACATTCACAATATACATATAAGAATATCCCCATCATTCCGGGATCCTCCTTCGGACATGATATAAATTTTGAAGTACTAAAGCATCCGGTACTTTGGATGGGGCTTGTTGGGCACGATAGATCTATCTTTAGGATTCGCGTCAATTAGGGTTTCTGTTCCCTAATTCTTAGATTACCAGACTATATAAAAAGGGCATATTCGATTAGATAATCCAACCATAGAATGTAGTTTCGATCACTTGTGTCCATTTCGTAAAACATTTATAAAAGCAGCGCATGCATTCTCAGTCCCAAAAATATATATTGCGAAAGCATTTAAAAAGGGATTAATGAAACTCACGCATATAATTATTGTAAAACAGTTAATAAAACATTTGCATGTATTCTCAGCCCCAAAAATGTAAAGAGAAAAAGGGAATCAAATGAAACTCACCTAATGTATTTTGTAGTAAAAATACATATGACTATATTGAACAATTGAACAATGCAGGGTTGGCCTCGGATTCACGAACCTATATCAAGTATATATATTAACACACATAATGAATACATAATGGTATTCAAGCCAGTTTATATATATTAATTACATAGTATGTTACTTATTTAAATTAGTATGTATTTATTATTTCAAATGTTATATATATATATATATATATATATATATATATATATATATATATATATATATATATATATCTATATATTTTATTTTTATATTAAAAGAGTAAATTAGACATACTTATGATATATGTCATAATTACATTTTTATGCATGTATCTTTTCTTTGTTAAAATAATAATTATGATTATACTAAAGTAATGATAATAAAATAATGATATTTATAATAATAATAATGATATTACTTTAATAATAATAGTAATAGTAATAGTAATGATATTTGTTAATATTGATAATGAACATATTAATAAAATAATACTATTTGTAATAATAATAATAATAATAATAATAATAATAATAATATTAATAATAATAATAATAACTACCTCTCAAGAATTAATAAGCTTCAAAAATGAATGAATCTGTCACTGCCCGGAATTTGAACCCACAACCTCTCGTTCCACACAAACACCTCCCACCATGCTGCCATTTATGTTTTTCTGAATAAGTACCATCTGAAAACTAAAAAAAACCCGCCGCCTAATTTCTGTTTCGTTTCCCTATTCCTCTTTCACGGATTTAATTGGCCAAAGCCCATGAAACACGGCCCAACAGCAAAAATCAGTCTCGGCCCAACAAATAAAAGATTTACGGTCCACTAGTAGTTCCTAAGCCCAACTTTTCACAAACCCAATATTCTTTATTAGTCCACCAGATTTCGTAAAAAATATGAAAGAAAAGTAAGCTCTGCATCAACCGATTGATTGCTCAAATCACCTTTTATAATTCGCTTGTAACAAAATCCTATATAATACTCCTACTACTTTTCAAGAAACAATATCTTATTAACTTTTGTTGGCCATAATATTCTAACCCGCCCCATAAAGCAATTAAATAATCCAAATGTGCGAAAGCCTAGTACACCAAATATATATGCTGTATCAATCCCTTTCATAGCTCATCTTTGTCATTTTAAAATATCAAGTGTCCTAGTAGAACAATTACTAATCGCTCCACTATAAAGAAGTAGATACATGTCGGCCCACTTAGAGATTAAATGAGTTTTTTTTTTATAAACCACAACAGTAGGCGAAGTGTTGGTGGATTATGAGGTGTCCTCGCTTGATTTTTAAATGGAACATATATGTAGCAAAGTGTACATTGGATCCCTTCAAAAATTGTATAACAAATATATGCATGCTCTTTATTTAATTAAACAAATCGTTAGTGTGTTGGCTGCCACTTTACATAAAGCAATAACAATTATTACATAGCAAGTGGGTTCTCTCTTTATGATTTTGTCGACCGAAACACACACAAAAATATATAAAAGGTAGTTTATGGTTTCGAGGGTTTTTGGTCTATAGGGTGGTGAAGTGGGTGAGTTTACGTGTATAAACAAACTTGCAGTAGCAATCTAATGAGATTGACCGATGATATGATGGTAGCAATGGTGGCGGTTTGATTAAAACTAAATGATAGTGTGTTGTAGGGTGTTGTAGTGGTTTGCTACTGCTACAGCAACTTAAAAAGTGTTGGGTGTCGGGTGATGGAGGATTGTGGTGTTTGTTCGAACAAGAAATAAGATCAGGGAGTAAGTAACTTACTTGAGTGCGAGTGGGAGTTCGATACAGATGAGGTGATGATAAATTAATGGCAATAATGATCGTTTTGGGGAGATAGTCATCGAACAAGAAAGAATATCTTGGGATGGTGGTACGTTTATGATGTTTTAGTAGGTTCATAGAGAAATAAGATAAATGAAGGTGGTTTCATGTTTTGAAAGAGAAGAAGAGAAGTAATTGAGTTTATGCATAGTTATATGTATGTATATTAAGTTTGCTAAAACACATTACATCTAATCCTAAATTCACGGACTAGTATCGATTGTTTTACATCCCAATTTGGTCGACAATCCCATACCTGCTCAGTGTACGAATGAAAATAAAAAATACAAAGTGAAAATGACCTTCAACATATTTTGATTGTTACCTGTGATCAGGATCTGATTTGGTATCAATTATCAGACATGAAACAAATTTGGTACATGGTTGATGTAGATATAAAGCTATTTGAAAAATTAATTCCAATCGATCAAAGTCTTATGGTGGGCTGCTGGAAGTAGACAGCTTTGCTCACAGGTGTAACAGTAATACAAATAAAAAAAAGAACCGAATCTGATAAAAAAAAACATTACGCGTGCAAATATCTGAAGTTACATATGTATATAATTGTATTTATATATGTATTCTTATATATATATATATATATATATATATATATATATATATCTGAAATTCTGTAATTGTATATGTATTTATATATCATTATGAATATAACCTATTATTGTTTAAATCTATATCCGTA
Organism: Rutidosis leptorrhynchoides; assembly: GCF_046630445.1. Taxonomy (NCBI): domain Eukaryota; kingdom Viridiplantae; phylum Streptophyta; class Magnoliopsida; order Asterales; family Asteraceae; genus Rutidosis; species Rutidosis leptorrhynchoides. The sequence continues at coordinate 229,451,511 of NC_092335.1, forward strand.
TTTTAGATATATAAAGAAAATATAACAAGATAAATTTTATAACATTAATATTTAATATCACTTTTAATAATAATAATAATTTTTAATGATGATAATTTTATTAATAATAATACTGTATCAATTTATATATATCAAGTTTCACTTTTGTATGTTAAATTGATAATAATTTTGATATTACAATTGAAATTACTATAACATTTATTTCTGACTTGTAATTACATTTAACATGTTATTATTACAATTTATTAACTTTATCACATTTCCTCGTTATCTAATGTATTACATATTTAATATTTAAATATTTTATGTGTTTTACAATATACATGTAATGTTATAGAAGTCATATATCTATATTTATTTTACTAATAACTTAATTGTTTTTAATATATTGCTTGTGTATTTTAATTCAAATGATAAAGTATATTTTATTTATTTCTAAAATATTATATACATACTTTTATATGTAATTACACCCAATTGTTCGTGAATCGTCGGGAAGGGTCGAAGTCAATTGAATGTACGAAAATACTTCAAAATTTTGAGAATCATCATTACAGACCCTGCTTATCGTATCAAAATCATATAAAGATTAAGTTTAAATTCGGTCGGAAATTCCCGGGTCATCACACATATTCCCTTTATTATGAAATCTTACTACACCGTACCAAGTGTAGTTACCGAAACGAAGTACTGTGCAACCGTTCAATAATGGTTGTCCAGTCCGGTTGGGGTTGTCAGGCCCGATAGATCTATCAACAGGATTCGCGTTTACAATACCTCATGTAAATAATAGTTACCAAGTTACAGGGAAGTATGCCAGTGGTACAACTCAACGTAGAATATATATTTTTAATCACTTGTGTCCATAACATAAATCATAAAATGCATGTATTCTCATCCCGAAATATTTAGAGTTTAAAAGTGGGACTATATACTTTCTTTTGCCTTGAAGGTATTTATCACGACTTGGTCTCCGATAGATATCACGAACCTAACCATATATATAATATATCAACATATTTTCTTTTTAAGTAATCGTTACATATATATATATATATATATATATATATATATATATATATATATATATATACTTTTAATACTTTTAATATTTTCTTAGTCCGTAGTTAGCAGTCCGATGTTAGTGGTCCACAATTAGTTGCTCAATAAAATAAATAAAGACCCCATCGTATTCGTATTGATCAGAATTAATCTTGACCCATGGTACCATGTTGTCAAATGACGTGTTGCGTACATAAAGTACCGTGTTGTCAAATGACGTGTTGCGTACAATCATGAGGTCTTATGATTAATCTTCTAGTGTTGTTTACGGGTGGTCCTGAAATATATAAAATCAAATCATAAGTAAATATATATGAAATATCATATTAATTAGAAATATATGATTAATTTAATTTTTCTCCAAATATTTTCGTAGCTAAACTAGCTTCGCATACCCGATCTTGTTTTAGTCGTAGTTTCTTCATTACAACTCCGTTTTTGTTGGTTCAACTTGCCACTTCCTTGGATCGAGTCAAATTTTAAGAATATGAGCTGAAAATACCTTAGGTTGTATTCAAAATCACAGGTTATAGGTCAAACTTTGGTGAAACTTATGAAAGTGATCCTTTTCCATCATAAAAACAACATTTAATGATCATTTTTCTAAAAATACTTACACTTTGAGTTAAACCATGAAATTTTTATGTGTTAACATATTCATAAGAAATATCATTTTTCCAGAATATGAACTTCCAATTCAAAGCTTAAGATGGTTTTTAATTATCCAACCCAAAACAGCCCCCGGTTGCACTCCGACGACGTAGATTAAGTTTTTAAGGTGTTCTTTGTAAAACCAAGTTATATCTTGTTAAGTTAGCATATCATTATGATATATTACAGGTCTTTAAGTGTTTTAAAAGTCAAGTTAGAAGGATCTATTTAGTTTGCGAACAAGTTTGAAATCATTCAAACTATGTTCTTGTTGTTAAAATTTTATACCACAAAATAAGATAGCTATATGAATATGAATTGAATAAGATTATGAATAAGGTTACTACCTCAAGTTACTTGGACAAAGTTACTGTAAGAGATGAGAAAAATCCTAGAATCAAAAGAGTGGTGGAGTTGGATTGAAAGGTTGGAAGTAAACTTGTTTACTTGGAAGGATTTTTGAAGTGTTCTTGAATGAATTTTCTTACGATGATTAAGGGTTGTTTTTGAAGCTAGATCTTCATGGTTATTTTCTGAGATTGTGAAGAACACTTAAGGTTCCTAAGAGTGTGTTTTTGGTTAGAGAAAATGTGTAGTAAAAATGAAAATGGAATGGAGTATAAATGGTGGTGAAAAGATGTATAAATTTTTAATATTGTGCAAAAGTCTTGTAATATGCCAAATTGATTAATCATGCATGCTAAGATCTAAAATTGGCTGACTCATGGCTGCTTATAAAGTGATTGTGATGTGTATATACCAATAGTAAATATGTATAGAAGCTGGGTATGATACGGGTACATATACCCTAGATATACGTATAAAAATCTTGAGAAAACGGAACGAGGATTCAAATATAGCTATCTTTTGTATATATACTTATATTGTTTTATGTATATAAATCCTTTAAAAGTGATAAAATACATATCTATACGATACATGTATAAGCATTATAAGTTTTAAGTATTTAAGTCGAAGAACGTCACATATAGTTATCGTTTTGAAAACTTAAGTTAGTAGTCTCAAAATATACTTATAACTCATTGTTATTAGTACACAATGAGATGTTAAAACATTCTTAGATCATGTTAAATATATAAAATACATATATATACACAAACGTATAATTATCGTATGTTATATAGTTCGTGATATCATCGGTCAAATTGGACGGTCAAACGTTGTGTAAAACTCTTTTCAAAAACATAAGTCTCAACAATTTAGATTGCTTATCATGTTGGTAAGGTTTAATTTATGTAAATATTAATCTTATAAGTGTAAAACGATCGGAAAAATCCGGGTCGTTACAGTACCTACCCGTTAAATAAATTTCGTCCCGAAATTTTAAAGTTGTACCTATTTTGCGTTCTCGGGAAACAAATGTGGGTACTTTTGTTTCATCTGATCCTCTCATTCCCAAGTAAACTCGGGACCTCTTCGAGCATTCCAACGAACCTTAACGATCGGTATGTTGCTCTGCTTGAGTTGTTTAACTTCACGGTCCATGATTTCGATTGGTTCTTCTATGAATTGTAGTTTCTCGTCGACTTGGATTTCTTCAAGAGGAATGGTGAGATCTTCCTTTGCAAGATATTTCTTAAGGTTTGATACGTGAAATGTATTATGTACTCCGGCGAGTTGTTGTGGTAATTCGAGTCGATAAGCTACCGGTCCAATGCGTTCGATGATCTTGAACGGGCCTACATACCTTGGGTTCATTTTACCCCTTTTACCGAAACGTATTACACCTTTCCAAGGTGACACCTTTAACATAACCATGTCACCGATCTGAAACTCTAATGGTTTCCTTCGGACATCGGCGTAGTTCTTTTGGCGACTACGGGCTGTTTTCAATCTCTCCTTGATTTATACTATCTTCTCAGTCGTTTTGTGTATGATCTCGGGACCAGTTAATTGTCGATCTCCTACTTCATTCCAACAGATAGGGGATCTACACTACCTTCCATACAGTGCTTCGAATGGTGCAGCTTTAACGCTCGCATGATAACTGTTATTATACGAGAATTCTGCTAATGGTAGATATTTATCCCATCCGTTTCCAAAATCGATCACACATGCCCTGAGCATGTCTTCAAGAGTCTGAATTATTCTTTCACTCTGCCCGTCAGTTTGTGAATGATATGCGGTGCTCATATCCAAACGAGTTCCCAGGGCCTCCTGTAGTGATTGCCAAAACTTTGATGTAAATCTACTATCACGATCGGATATAATGGAAATAGGTATTCCATGCCTTGAAACAATTTCCTTTATGTATAATCGTAATAGTTTCTCCATTCTATCCGTTTCCTTTATAGGCAAGAAATGTGCAGATTTAGTGAGACGATCAACTATTACCCAAATGGTGTCATAACCCCAGGCAGTCTTAGGTAACTTTGTGATGAAATCCATGGTAATACCGTCCCATTTCTATTCTGGGATTTCTGGTTGTTGAAGTAACCCTGACGGCTTCTGGTGTTCTGTTTTGACTTTGGAACAAGTTAAACATTCCCCAACATATGTTGCAACGTCTGTCTTCAAATTAGGCCACCAATAATGCGTCTTAAGATCTTGATACATCTTTCCAACTCCAGGATGTATCGAGTATCTTGTCTTATGTGCCTCATTCAATATCAAATTCCTTAATCCACCCAACTTCGGTACCCAAATACGGTTTGCAAAATATCGAATTCCGTCTTCCCGCATAACGAGTTGCTTCTCATACTTCTTCATTATTTCATTTCCTACGTTTTCTTTAGTAAGAGCTTTTCGTTGAGCCTCTTTTATTTGTGAGTTGAGATTCATGCGAATTTTTATGTTCATTGCTCGTACTCGAATTGGTTCCCGTTCCTTTCTGCTTAGAGCGTCGGCCACTACATTCGCTTTCCCGGGATGATAGCGAATCTCACAATCATAGTCGTTTATCAGCTCGACCCACCTACGTTGCCTCATATTCAGCTGTTTCTGATCGAAGATATGTTGAAGGCTTTTATGATCGGTAAACAAAGTGCATGTAACCCCATATAAGTAGTGTCTCCATATCTTCAATGCAAACACTACTGCTCCCAATTCTAAATCATGCGTCGTATAATTCCGCTCATGAATCTTCAATTGTCGGGATGCGTATGCTATAACTTTCTTCCGTTGCATAAGGACGCAACCAAAACCTTGTCGCGAAGCGTCACAATATATCTCAAAATCATCGTTCCCTTCAGGTAACGATAAAATAGGTGATGTAGTCAACTTCTTCTTCAGTAATTGAAATGCACTCTCCTGCTCAGAAGTCCATTCGTACTTCTTCCCTTTTTGTGTTAACGCTGTTAATGGTTTAGCTATTCGGGAAAAATCTTGAATAAACCTTCTATAATAACCAGCTAAACCCAAAAATTGGCGTATCTGTGTTGGTGTCTTAGGAGTCTCCCATTTTTCAATGGCCTCAATTTTAGCTGGGTCAACCTGAATTCCTTTGCTACTAACAACATGGCCAAGAAATTGCACTTCTTTCAACCAAAACGCACACTTAGAAAATTTGGTGTATAATTGTTCTTTTCTTAACAATTCTAATACCAATCTTAAATGTTGTTCATGCTCTTGCTCACTCTTGGAATAGATAAGAATATCGTCAATGAAAACGATAACAAACTTATCTAAATACGGACTACAAACTCGATTCATGAGGTCCATGAATACAGCTGGCGCATTCGTTAATCCAAACGGCATGACCACAAATTCATAATGACCGTAGCGTGTCCGAAAAGCAGTTTTCGGAATATCTTCTTCTTTGACGCGTAGTTGATGATAGCCCGACCTTAGGTCAATTTTCGAGTAAACACATGATCCTTGCAATTGATCAAATAAGTCATCAATTCTTGGTAGTGGATACCGATTCTTGATAGTTAACTTATTTAATTCACGATAATCTATACACATCCTAAAAGATCCATCTTTCTTCTTGACGAATAAAATCGAAGCTCCCCACGGTGAAGTACTTGGTCGTATGAATCCACGGTCCTGTAATTCTTTTAAATGACTCTGAAGTTCTTTTAACTCAGATGGTGCAAGTCTATATGGAGCACGAGCCACCGGTGCAGCTCCTGGTACTAGATCTATTTGAAATTCTACAGATCTAAATGGAGGTAATCCCGGCAACTCTTCCGGAAAGACTTCAGGAAAATCTCTTTCCACAGGCACGCCATTGATGCTCTTCACTTTTTCCTTCGTTTCGACTTTATTAACATGTGCTAAGATAGCATAACACCCTTTCTTCAAGCACTTTTGAGCTTTCAAAGAACTAATGAGTTTTAGCTTTGAGTTACCCTTCTCTCCATAAATCATTACTGGCGTTTTATCCTTACGAGGAATGCGAATTGCCTTCTTGGCACACACAACTTCAGCTCCTATTTTGGACATCCAGTCCATGCCGACTATTACATCAAAACTTCCTAATTCTACGGGTATCAAATCAATCTTAAATATTTCTCCGGCTAAATTTATTTTACAATCACGGAAAATTTTATCGGCTTTAATTAGTTTACCATTAGCTAACTCAATCATGTACTTAGCATCTAGAGGTAATGATGAACAATTCAATTTAGCGTGAAAGTCTCTACACACGTAACTTCTATCGGCACCAGTATCAAATATAATAGATGCGGATAAGTTATTAATGGTAAACGTACCCGTAACAAGCTCCGGGTCTTCACACGCCTCTCTAGCATTAATAACAAATGCTCTTCCACGTGCAGATCCATTATTCTTCTCTGGATTCGGACACTGGCTCTTATAATGACCCTGTTTCCCACACCCATAACAGGTAACAGTGGCCAAGGCAGTTCTATTTGCATTGGTGGCAGGAGTCTTGGTGCCATTTGTATTTGTAACAGGAATCCGACAATCTTCAGCAAGATGACCCCTTCGATTACAATTTTTGCACACTACATTACAATAACCAGAGTGATGTTTGTGGCATCTGTTACATAAAGGATTTCGTCCTTTATAACCTGAGTTCGAACCGCTACCCGCACCTTGCGTGGTTTCTTGTTTCTTGTTGGATTGTTGATGATTACCTTCCCACTTTATTTTGTTTCCCGATGTCTTGACATCAGTGTTCTTATCCAGAATAATCTGGTCCATCAACTCGTTCGCCATGGTGATGGCTTCATGAATAGTCTTGGGTTTCGATGCTGTAACATTTGCTTTGACATTTTTAGGCAAACCATCTTTGTACAGTTCTATCTTCCGTTCTTCGATTGGTACCAATTCCGGACATAGCAAAGCTAATTCCATGAATCGCTGATTGTAGTTGGTGAGTTCAGTACCAACAACTTTCAGGCTTCGTAATTCAGCTTCCAACTTCCTAACCTCGTTCCTTGGACAATACTCGTTGATTAGCATTGTTTTGAATTCTTCCCAGGGAGTATCATAAGCTACATCTCCTCCTACGGCCTTCACATAGTTTTTCCACCATGTGAGTGCACTATCTTGTAAGGTGCACGATGCATACTTGGTCATGTCCTTCTCAATACAACCACTGATTTTAAACACAGACTCAATCTTTTCGATCCACCGGGTTAAACCGACCGGTCCTTCTGTTCCACTGAATGATGAGGGCTTGCAACCTTGAAAAGTTTTGTAAGTACATCCCACACGAGGATTTGGGTTAACTGCAGCACCTCTCGCAGCCTCGACCCATAACATTCTGTCGTCCACTCGCTGATTGATGAGTTCCTCGATTTCTTGTTCCGTCATTCGGTTCAATCGCGCCATAATCTTCAATAAGAATGAAAAAAATAATTATTCACATGGAATATTATAGATGTAGTATGTATTTACAGTACATCGTAGCTTATTAATAATATGAACAAGTTATTATTATAAAAGCCTTTTCTTCTTATTAGCGTTTTATAATTATATCTAGGGTAGTACCTACCCGTTAAAGTTCATACTTAATAGCTTAGTACAGAAATCAATTACTATCACCCAAATAATACTCAACCATGGAAAATTATTGCATTTCACACATCACTATTTTACATATGCTTATCTTACATCAAACATTAAGCAAACCATACTAGTAATATTATACAAAACGTTATATTATCCCATGGTTTAAAACAACAGCGCATCATTTAACCCAAAACGTTTGTGTTCAAAGAAATCGCTTATAGGTTATCTTGACTGTCTCCCTGCGTTTTGGCTGAGGGGCTGAAGAACTGGATGCCAGGATAGAACTAATAAGAATAGCGGGAATAGGGGTGGAAGTATCTGGTGGAGTTGGTGCCACAACATCCTCTCTAGACTCGGGATTTAGATTTTCCATTTCAGTAGCCTTTCGTTTCTTTCCTCGTTCGAACTTGTCTTTCGTAATTTCCTGTATTTCTTCCTCCTCAGGATCATTTTCCGGTTCCTCTTCAATTGATTCATCCAGAACTTGTGAGTCTTCCCCAAAGGTGTCGTTTTCATTATCGGATAGATTAATGACTGGAACACCATCTGAAGAGTCTGGTTCGGAGTCGCTGAATGTGATAATAAGTTCTAAGCCAGACATCTATCACATAACAACTAGCACATTAGTACCACATAATATTTACATATTAATTTTTAACCAACAAGGATAAGCAATAGTTTTCTAGATCAAACACGGTCAAAGTCCAGACTCACTAATGCATCCTAACAAACTCGATAAGACACACTAATGCAAATTTTCTGGTTCTCTAAGACCAACGCTCTGATACCACATGTCAAAACCCGACCTTAACCATAAGGACGATTACAATAACATATGATTTCATCGCGAGGTATTGACCTCTATATGCGACATTTTACAAAAACTGCATTCGTTTTTACAATACAAACCATAGCTACTATTACAAATACAAGGTTTAAACAACTTAATAATGATTATCGTTTAGCGATAATCTTAGACTTACAAACTTTACATGTGATAATAACAATACGACTTCCAACATATTTTACATTACAAATCCTCCGATATGCAATTTTATTTTTGACACAAATATGCATACTCAAGATCTTGCTTAAATTCAACATGTTGCAGCGGAAGCTTTTAGTTATCACCTGAGAATAAACATGCTTAAAACGTCAACATAAAGTTAGTGAGATATAGGTTTAATGCCGGCAGCGTTATAAATATAGACCACAAGATTTCATATATAAACGTTTTAATAAAAATATTCTAAGTTGTTGAGCACTTGATAACCATACTTAACATTTAATCAACGTCGCATATTCCCTTTATTATGAAATCTTACTACACCGTACCAAGTGTAGTTACCGAAACGAAGTACTGTGCAACCGTTGAATACTGGTCGTCCAGTCCGGTTGGGGTTGTCAGGCCCGATAGATCTATCAACAGGATTCGCGTTTACAATACCTCATGTAAATAATAGTTACTAAGTTACAGGGAAGTATGCCAGTGGTACAACTCAACGTAGAATATATATTTTTAATCACTTGTGTCCATAACGTAAATCATAAAATGCATGTATTCTCATCCCGAAATATTTAGAGTTTAAAAGTGGGACTATATACTCACTTTTGCCTTGAAGGTATTTATCACGACTTGGTCTCCGATAGATATCACGAACCTAACCATATATATAATATATCAACATATTTTCTTTTTAAGTAATCGTTACATATATATATATATATATATATATATATATATATATATATATATATATATATATATATATATATATATATATATATATATATATATATATATATATATATACTTTCAATACTTTTAATACTTTTAATATTTTCTTAGTCCGTAGTTAGCAGTCCGATGTTAGTGGTCCACAATTAGTTGCTCAATAAAATAAATAAAGACCCCATCTTATTCGTATTGATCAGAATTAATCTTGACCCATGGTACCATGTTTTCAAATGACGTGTTGCGTACATAAAGTACCGTGTGGTCAAATGACGTGTTGCGTACAATCATGAGGTCTTATGATTAATCTTCTCGTGTTGTTTACGGGTGGTCCTGAAATATATAAAATCAAATCATAAGTAAATATATATGAAATATCATATTAATTAGAAATATATGATTAATTTAATTTTTCTCCAAATATTTTCGTAGCTAAACTAGCTTCGCATACCCGATCTTGTTTTAGTCGTAGTTTCTTCATTACAACTCCGTTTTTGTTGGTTCAACTTGTCACTTCCTTGGATTGAGTCAAAATTTAAGAATATGAACTGAAAATACCTTAGGTTATATTCAAAATCACAGGTTATAGGTCAAACTTTGGTGAAACTTATGAAAGTGATCATTTTCCATCATAAAAACAACATTTAATGATCATTTTTCTAAAAATACTTACACTTTGAGTTAAACCATGAAATTTTTATGTGTTAACATATTCATAAGAAATATCATTTTTCCAGAATATGAACTTCCAATTCAAAGCTTATTATGGTTTTTAATTATCCAACCCAAAACAGCCCCCGGTTGCACTCCGACGACGTAGATTCAGTTTTTAAGGTGTTCTTTGTAAAACCAAGTTATATCTTGTTAAGTTAGCATATCATTATGATATATTACAGGTCTTAAAGTGTTTTAAAAGTCAAGTTAGAAGGATCTATTTAGTTTGCGAACAAGTTTGAAATCATTCAAACTATGTTCTTGTTGTTAAAATTTTATACCACAAAATAAGATAGCTATATGAATATGAATTGAATAAGATTATGAATAAGGTTACTACCTCAAGTTACTTGGACAAAGTTACTGTAAGAGATGAGAAAAATCCTAGAATCAAAAGAGTGGTGGAGTTGGATTGAAAGGTTGGAAGTAAACTTGTTTACTTGGAAGGATTTTTGAAGTGTTCTTGAATGGATTTTCTTATGATGATTAAGGGTTGTTTTTGAAGCTAGATCTTCATGGTTATTTACTGAGATTGTGAAGAACACTTAAGGTTCCTAAGAGTGTGTTTTTGGTTAGAGAAAATGTGTAGTAAAAATGAAAATGGAATGGAGTATAAATGGTGGTGAAAAGATGTATAAATTTGTAATATTGTGCAAAAGTCTTGTAATATGCCAAATTGATTAATCATGCATGCTAAGATCCAAAATTGGCTGACTCATGGCTGCTAATAAAGTGATTGTGATGTGTATATACCAATAGTAAATACGTATAGAAGTTGGGTATGATACGGGTGCATATACCCTAAATATACGTATAAAAATCTTGAGAAAACGGAACGAGGATTCAAATATAGCTATCTTTTGTAAATATACTTATATTGTTTTATGTATATAAATCCTTTAAAAGTGATAAAATACATATCTATACGATACATGTATAAGCATTATAAGTTTTAAGTATTTAAGTCGAAGAACGTCACATATAGTTATCGTTTTGAAAACTTAAGTTAGTAGTCTCAAAATATACTTATAACTCATTGTTATTAGTACACAATGAGATGTTAAAACATTCTTAGATCATGTTAAATATATAAAAATACATATATATATACACAAACGTATAATTATCGTATGTTATATAGTTCGTGATATCATCGGTCAAATTGGACGGTCAAACGTTGTGTAAAACTCTTTTCAAAAACATAAGTCTCAACAATTTAGATTGCTTATCATGTTGGTAAGGTTTAATTTATGTAAATATTAATCTTATAAGTGTAAAACGATCGGAAAAATCCGGGTCGTTACAGTTCGAGCCTGGGCGGAGGTGTTTTGTTTTTAAATCCGATTCTTTAGGAGGTAGCATTTTCAATTATTATTATTGTTATTATTATAATTATTGTTATTATCATTATCATTATTATTATTATTATTATTATTATTATTATTATTATTATTATTATTATTATTATTATTATTATTATTATTATTATTATTATTATTATTATTATTATTATTATTATTATTATTATTATTAACATCAGTATTATTATTAACATTAGTATTAGTATTGTCATTAAAAATATTATTAGTAGTATCATTATTATTAACATTACAATTATTATTAAAATTATCATTTCTAGTAATATTATTATTATCATTATTAAGTATATTTACTAATATTATTATTATTATAAAATAGTATAACTTTTTATTTATTGTTATTAATATTATTTTATCAAATATTTTTTAGTTATATAACACTATAGTTAATACATATAACATATCTAAATTAACATTTTTATAATACTGTTTATTTATTTAAAGTATATAAAATAAAAATATTTAAATTAGTTATTAATGAAACATATAGATTATTAATATAACAATTATATCATTATTAATAATATATAAATTTGTTCGATTTCCATTATATGTGTTAATATATACATAAATGGTATAGGTTCGTGAATCCAAGGACAACCCTGCATTGTTCAGTTGTTAAATATCGTCATATGTATTTTTACTACAAAATACAGTATAGTGAGTTTCATTTGATTCCCTTTTACTCTTTACATTTTTAGGACTGAGAATACATGCGCTACTTTTACAACTGCTTTATTAAATGCTTTTGAAATACATTTTGAACTGCGAATACATGAAATGCTTTTATAAATGTTTGACGAGATAGACACAAGCAAAACATTCCTCGAATGAATTATGTGGACGTGATAATTGCCACCATTGAATTATGTGGACGTGATAATTGCCACAATTGATATGAATATTTTTCCCCTGATTATTATTGTTTGGTAACCTAAGAATTAGGGAACATCACTAATTTTGAGAATTAGTGCACGCCTAATTGACGCGAATCCTAAAGGTAGCTACCGGGTTTAACACCCCCACCCAGAATGTTCACTAGACGAAAGAGCTAGTGGGCGTGGTGTTTAGTACTTCGAAGTTTATATGATTATTATACAGACGAGATGTTCTGTTTTGGGGATATTATTATGCGCATTATATGTTAAGGTCGGTTACCAAGCCAAGTTATGAAAGCAATGAAAAGTGATTTTATACATAGGTTATGTGTATGTTATTTTTGTGCACGAGATATGTGTACGGTTACTAAGATTTATGAAAGATGATTTTGTACACGAGAAAGGTGTACTGTATTTAAAAGATATCGCATGTACATTATAGGTGGGTATAGGATTCGGGCCCATTTGTACCATGAAGCATTTAAATCTTGTGGTCTATCAAAATGATGAATTTTATTGTTTATGATAAACTTATGAACTCACCAACCTTTTGGTTGACACTTGAAAGCATGTTTATTCTCAGGTATGAAAGAAACCTTCCGCTGTGCATTTGCTCATTTTAAAGACATTATTTGGAGTCGATCATCGCAATGGGACCAGATGTTGGTGACTTCGTCCAGATGGATTAGGACGGGGTTTGACAATGATACGTTAAGTTAGTTACCAAGTGCCCACTGATAAGAATATACTTTTCATACTGTTTTGACTTACGAAATCTCGTGGCCTACCTTACATTACTGTTACAATTAAACTATAGCTCACCAACATTCATGTTGACATTTTAAGCATGTTATTTTTCAGGTGCTTAGACGTTTGATGCTTCCACTGATAAGAATATACTTTTCATACTGTTTTGAATTACGAAATCTCGTGGCCTACCTTACATTACTGTTACAATTAAACTATAGCTCACCAACATTCATGTTGACATTTTAAGCATGTTATTTCTCAGGTGCTTAGACGTTTGATGCTTCCGCTGTATTAGTCTCGCTGTTAGACTTGCTGTGTAGACTCCTGATGCTTTTGTTTAGAGATGTCTCTGCATGAAACTTTTACTTTGCATTCACGAACTATGTTACTTTTGAACAATGAAATTGTAATGACCTTTGAGTCTCGTACTTATGTTGTTGCTTTCTATTCATAGAAGCACACTATCATTTGTAAAACATTTGACGTCGGTAAACACATTACCCCTTTTTATGAATGCAAACTTATTTTCAAACAACATATAGTGTTTGACCTTGTAATGATCCTGTTGTTGATGATCCGTACACGATGGTTTTGTACGGGGCGTCACATTTGGTATCAGAGCATTGGTTGTAGGGAATTAGGTTGCATTAGTGAGTCTAGACCAGACCAAGTAGGATTCACTAATATGACTAATCTACAACTTGCTTGTTTTCCCGTTTCTGCTGAACTTACTTGTAACGACCCTGGTTTTTCCATCTTTTATTAATAATGTTTATTATTAATGCTTGCGTTTAATAAATGTATTTTATTACATTTACTTGTTACCGTGATTGACTTTACATGTCCTGACTTGTCTTTGCGAAACACGTACGTTTCACGAATAATATTTTCGAATATTATTTACATTCATGATTAATTTTTTTATTAATCATTTTTAATTAACTAAGGTTACTAGTTAATTACTTGGGATTTTATTTAGATTATTACTTATTTAGACTTGGGCTTGTGTTAATGGACATAGAAGCCCACCCTACTTATCTTAATGGACTAATTAGCCCAACATTATGTTAATGATGCTTTAAGGCTTAACCAAGATTAATTAAGTTATGAGGAATCTAGTTACTTACACATTTACACCACTTTTTCATACCAATTTGCTTTATTACCACTCTAAGCTATCACAAATCTCCCACATTTGAAAGGTTGCATTTGACTTGCCTCTTGTGGCTCTTGAAACCGTCGGCCAAGGTGGAGTAAAAGGGAGATCAAAACTTTTTTTTGAGATACTTATTCACCAGTTTCCTTTCACTTTTCTCACACAAAAACTTACACTTTCTTCTCTCTTCTCATTTGCTCTCTAACTTGTAAGTATCAAACTTGGTTTTCTTTCTTTTTTTCTTGTGAAAACCGAAACCTAAACCATCATCATCATCATCATCATCATCATCTTTTGCTTGTTTGTTACTTGTTCTTGTTTGTTGATTGCTTACTTGTTGTTGTTGTTGTTGTTGTTTACTTACTAGTTGTAAGAATCAAACTTCCTAGTTTATTCTTCATATTATCTTGTCATTACAAGAACAAACAAGAACCTAAACTTTCTAGTTTATGGTTCTACATTTAATGCTTTAAAAGATTTAAAGTTCATGAGTTTTAAAATCATACTTGTATTCATGTTTGTAAACTTAAGGTTTACTTTCTTAAAGATCAAAGCCTTGGCTTGAATCTTTAAAGTATGAACAACCATGAACTTGTTACTTGTAGATTTAATTTATTTCTTCATTTTATGTACTTTAAAGTTGTGATGTTGTTAATTTGGTCAAGTATTACTAGTTAATCTTGATCTCATATTTCTTGAAACTAAAAGTTAACTTTGTAAGTTCAAGAACATGGAAGTATAACTTTCTAGTTATAACTTCATATACTTGTGTTGGATCTAAGTTTATATAACTTATGGTCTTCTAATTTTGTTGTAAATAAGAGCTTACAAGCTTACATACATGTTACAAGTTGAAAATCTAAGTTTCATAACTTATGGTTTCATTAAAGTAAAGATCCAAGTATTATAACTTAGGATCTAACTTAAGAACACTAGATCTAGACTTTCTAGTCTAGGATCTTTAAGATCTAGCTAAGATCTAAGTTCTACAACTTAAGATCTTGTTTATTTAGTTTACTTTTAAATTTGTAGCTTTATATTACTTTTATAACTCATGTATGTGTCGGATCTAAGATCTTGATGTAACTTTGGTTCAACAAACTACATACAACTCTTAAGTGAGTTGTGCAACTTATATTAGACTTACACTAGTGTTATGATGGTCAAACCTTGGTTAAGATGATGCAAACCCATCAACGAGTTGTACACTTGAAGCTATACGCATCAAGGATGAGAACCGTGATGAGCATCAAGCACCAAGAACCCATCGGAACACCTTTAGCTACTATTTCTGGAACTGATCAGACTACCTGGGCTACTGTAAAGCTTATTATCAGTTAGCTTGGTTCGATTAGATAGTTTTCCATTTAGACATCGTCTTAATTCGATTTATGGTTTAGGATCTATGGCCTCCCGAAAGTCACTACACCCTATTAAATTTGTGCTGAAATTTCTGACCTACTCGCACTTAAACCGTCACCACGGTCAAACAAAGACGAGTTTGGTTCTGGAAATTGGTCTGCCTCTAGGGGACTCATATACGGAGCCATGGCCACTGGACTTACCTTATTTAAGTTTGTATAGAGGTTGTAGCAGCTGAACGAAGTCAGCCTTTGTTTTAAACTCTTTTCTTGAACGAAACTTACTTTACACTTTTTGTTTAATGATGGATGATGATGATCCTTAAGACCTAATTTACATACTTTTAAACCTTTAGGAACAATTTACTGACTTAGTAACTTTTGACTTAGGTTGAGGACTGTTCGGACCAACCACTTTGCTTACTTTTCCCGCGTATTGACTTTTACTACTTTTCACTGTGAGTTATAGCATCTCTTTTTACTTTAACTATTTTGGGAACTGAGAATACATGCGCATATTAGGCAGAGTACTTAAACTTTATATACTTAAACTTTATATATGTGTGGGTTATACAACGGCATAAACTTTTCCCTTAGCTCGGTAACGTTTAGTCATTGGTCTTTGAACCGGTGAACGCGAATCTTAGATATGGATCTATAGGGTTTGACATCTCCACTCGGGCTAGTAGCGCTAGCATTTAACGGGTTTTAATACTTCATAAACATACGCACTCGCCAAGTGTACTTTTAGGGGGTGATAAACGTTAAGTTAATTACCAAGTGCCCACGGTTATACATATACTTTTCATACTATTTTGAAACGCTGTTGAAGCACTGAAATCTCGTAGCCTACCTTACATTACTGTTATACTTAAACTATAGTTCACCAACCTTTGTGTTGATGTTTTTAAGCATGTTTTTCTCAGGTGCTTAAGGTTTGCTTGCTTCTGCTGTACTAGTCATGCTTTGTAGACACCCGCTGCGCTTATTAGAGATGTCACCGCATGAAACGTTCATTTTGCATTCAAACTATATTACTTTTGAAACGATGTATTTGTAACGACCTATGGGTCACGTACTATTATCGCTTGCTATTCGTAGAAGCATACTCATGGTTGTTAAACATTTGACGTTGGTTAAAACGTCACCTTTATTCATGAATGCAAACTTATTTTGAAACCACATATAGTATTTGACCTTGTAATGATCCTGTTGTTGATGATTCGTACACGATGGTTTTGTATGGGGCATCACATTTGGTATCAGAGCATTGGTTGTAGGGAATTAGGTTGCATTAGTGAGTCAAGACCCAACCGAGTAGGATTCACTAATATGACTAATCTACAACTTGCTAGTTTACTTGTTTCTGCAGAACTTGCTGCATGCTGCTGCTTACTTTTACTGCTATATGCCGTATGCTACTACATGATTTCACTACTGCATGCTATTATCTGCTTTCGATTGCATGATACTTGTCGTTATTGCCATGCTACTTACTGCTATAGATGATCTAGACTGTCGTAGTTACTTTGCCTAATACGTGCTTGCTTTATGACTTACTGACACGGAAAAAGTTATTTTTCCTTGTTCAGATGTCGGATATTCCACCTGTTATCATTTTGGAGAGAGACTCGGACTCATCCGCCACCTCGCCTGCCATTGTTGCCGATTCTCAGATCCCGTCGTCGACACCCTTCAGTGACTCAGGCGCTTTGTCCTCTGGAGCCAGTAGCCATGCACCCGACCCAGTGGTCACCTCAGATGGAGCCGATGACCTACAGGAGATTCCAGCTCCACTTGTCCCAGGACCCTCGGAGCCACAGCACCATCCCAGTGGTGCTGGGATTCTCGCGGAACTTGGGGAAGGTCTGGTCTCTAATGAGCATAACCATTGGTGTAGGCGCCTTCCTGATGGACGTTTAGTGCCGATCCCGCCTTTCAGATACCGACTGATGATGGACGCCCGAGGAGAGCCACCCGTGCAGCCACCCTCAGATGATTCCGACGACTCATCATCCGACGACCCATCCTCTGATGACTCCAGTGACGAGGATTCTGATGAGGCACCCGTGCAGCCACCCTCTACCCCCCCCAAAGAAGCGGTATTGTTTTGACGGTACTGTTATTCCTGGGGTTAACAGAGGGAGATCATCCGTTAACACACATGGACTGAGGACTAGGGTCACCGCCCGTAAGCGGCTTGTGCCGTATCCTGCTGATCCCTTCATCCATAAGCCTTACCGTTATGCAGCATCTACTTCTGGTCCCGGACCGTCTGCACCACCCGCACCACCAGCACCACCTGCACCATCAGCACTGCCTGCTCCATCAGCCTCTCCCTCTGTCGAGCAACTGACGAGGGAGGTGGATATCCTCCGTGCTCGGGAAACTGAGCTCGAGGACCAGGTGTCCCACATGATGGACATCCTTTACCCACCATCACCATAGGATATTTGTAGTAGATTTCATTATGTAATCTCATTTGTAGTTTCATGTATTACTTATGTACTGTACGAACATATGCGGATGTATGCAACTTATTATTAATGAATGGAACTTTGTGTTGTTTAATTCTTGCACAGTGTTCTATTTACGTTACTGTATGATGACTTTGTGGTATCTGTACCTATTTGCGTTACTTAATTAGCATGTGTTGTGTTGATTCCATGCAAGATACCATATACTGTATTATTATTTATTGAATACTGGATTTTGACTTGAGTCAAAATTTTTGTTTAGAACATCAATGGCCAACGGAAGATCAACGCCAACCGCGGCACAAATCTAGGAAATGATCAATGAACGAGTCGCCGCAGCTTTAGCGAAAATGAACCCCCAAGCTCCACCGCCACCGGTTATCCAGCCCATTCATAATGGGTGTACATACAAAGAGTTTCAAAGCTGCAAGCCCCACAACTTTAGTGGAACTGAGGGACCAGTTGGTCTCACTAGGTGGTTTGAGAAATTAGAATCTGTGTTTCGAGTTAGTAACTGCTCAGAGGCGAACAAAACCAAGTATGCTTCATGTACGCTGTCAGACGGCGCACAAACTTGGTGGAACACCCTGGCTCAAGCAAAGGGTATTGATGAGGCGTATGCCACTCCATGGGAAGAGTTTAAGGGGGCCATGATTGAGGAATATTGCCCTAGGATAGAGATCCAGAAAATGGAGATTGAGTTTATGCAGTTGAAGGTTGTGGGAAACGATCTCGATGGTTACAACTGTAGGTATCTAGAATTAGCCCTGATGTGTCCTACCATGGTTACCCCGGAGTTTAAGCGTATGGAAAGGTACTTGTGGGAACTTCCTAAGTCCATTAAGGGAAATGTCACCTCGTCTAAGCCACCCAATGTCCCAGAAGCAATGCGCATGGCGCATACCTTAATGAAACAAATCATCATCGATGAACCGAAAAAGGCGAAATTCGAAGCGGGTAGTAGTGATAAGCGTAAGTGGGATAACAACCAGGGGAGAGCCTATGATCAAACCCCTGCCAAGAGGCACAACGATGGGAGGAACCCCAACCCGAACACTGGCTCAAACCCCAACTACAAGGGTACTCTACCACAGTGCAAGAGGTGCTACAAGCACCATACCGGGTACTGTAACGTTGTTTGTGAAAAATGCAAAAAGACATATTGGCAGAGACTGCAAGATCACCACCATGACTGGGAAGCCAAACCCCAATGGACCGAGAAAGTGCTACGAATGCGGACAGACGGGCCACTTCAGAAATGAGTGTCCCAACAAGTGAAAGGACGGCGGACCACCGCGTGGACGAGCTTTCAATGTAAATGCAATAAATGCTCGTGAAAACCCCGACTTGGTCACAGGTATATTCACTATCAACAATCTATTAGCTTCTATTCTGTTTGATACTGGTGCCGATAGAAGTTATGTATGTAGACACTTTTGCTATAAGATAAATTGGTCGTTAGTTCCTTTAAAGGAGAGTATGCTTGTAGAAGTAGCCAATGGAAAACTTGAGAAAGTTGACTAAATTAGTCGAGGAGCTATTATCAACATAGCTGGTGTGGATTTCGAGATTGACTTGATACCCATTAAATTGGGAAGCTTTGATGTTACTGTCGGTATGGACTGGTTGACCAAGATAAGGGCCGACATTATCTGTGGAGATAAAGCTCTGCGTATACCGCACGAAAATAGTGAGCCACTGATTATTTACGGAGAGAGATGTAGCTTGAGACTGAATCTCATTAGTTGCATGAAAGCGCAAAAGATCATGAAGAAAGGACGTCTTGCTGTTCTAGCACATGTGAAAACGTTAGAAACTGAGGTGGAGAGCGTGGATGACGTGCGAATTGTGAACGAATTTTCCGATGTCTTTCCAGAAGAATTGTCTGGATTACCGCCACTGAGAGCAGTGGAGTTTCAGATCGATTTTGTGCCAGGAGCTGCACCTGTAGCTCGCGCACCTTATCGACTCGCACCTTCCAAAATGCAAGAGTTGCAGAGCCAATTACAAGAACTGCTAGACCGTGAATTTATCCAACCAAATTTCTTGCCTTGGGGCACACCTGCTTTATTTGTGAAGAAGAAGGATGGATCCTTCCGCATGTGTATCGACTACCGTGAACTCAACAAATTGACGATCAAGAATCGGTATCCTCTTCCCTGAATTGACGATCTTTTCGATCAGCTACAAGGATCAAGCGTTTACTCTAAGATCGATTTACGATCCGGTTATCACCAGTTGGGGGTGAAAGAAAGTGATGAAGAATGCATTCAGAACTCGTTATGGTCATTATGAGTTTCTTGTGATGCCATTCGGTTTAACCAACGCACCTGCCGTGTTCATGGATGTCATGAATCATGTATGCAAACCATACCTGGACAAGTTCGTTATCGTCTTCATAGATGATATCCTCATCTACTCCAAAAGTGAAGCGAAACATGAGCAACATCTCTGAATCGTACTGGAACTCTTGAGACAAGAGCAACTTTATGCCAAATTCTCTAAGTGTGAGTTTTGGTTGAAGGAAGTCCAATTTCTGGGTCATATTGTGAGCGGTCAGGGTATCAAAGTTGATCCCGTAAAGATCGAAGCTATCAGCAAGTGGGAAACCCCCACTACTCCTACTCATATCCGCCAATTTCTAGGCCTCGACGGTTACTATCGTAGATTCATTGAAGGTTTCTCTCTGATTGCGCATCCTTTTACCGCACTGACTCACAAAGGGAAGAAGTTCACTTGGGAACCCGAACAGGAATCTGCATTTCAAACTTTGAAAAAGAAGTTAACCACCACACCTATCTTATCACTTCCTGAAGGCAGTGACGATTTCGTCGTTTATTGCGATGCTTCGAAAAGTGGTTTTGGTTATGTACTGATGCAACGAACAAGGGTTATCGCTTACACCTCCCGACAACTGAAGATTCACGAGCGAAATTACACAACACACGATCTCGAGCTTGGAGCCGTTGTCTTTGCATTAAAACTGTGGAGACACTATCTTTATGGAACAAAGAGCACTATTTTCACCGATCATAAAAGCCTTCAACACATCTTTGATCAGTAGCAACTAAATATGAGACATCGTTGATGGATCGAGACACTGAACGACTATGATTGTGAACTTCGTTATCACCCTGGGAAGGCCAATGTTGTAGCTGACGCTTTAAGCCAAAAGGAGAGGATGACACCTCTTCGTGTTCGGGCACTGAACATCACCATTCATTCGAACCTCAATAGCCAGATCCGAGCAGCCTAAGATGAGGCTCTCAAGGAAGAGAATATATCTCATGAATACTTGAACATCCTCGTTTCTCGATTTAAAGTTAAGGAGACTGGACTCCGATGCTATGCCGAAAGAATTTGGGTACCTCGTTATGGAGATCTATGGAGCCTTATACTAGATGAAGCCCACAAGTCAAGATATTCGATTCATCCAGGAGCCGGTAAGATGTACCACGATCTCAAGGAACAGTATTGGTGGCCTAATCTTAAGAAGGATGTTGCAACTTACGTTGGTAAGTGTTTGACTTGCTCAAAAGTTAAGGCCGAACATCAGAAGCCTTCTGGATTACTTCAACAACCGAAAATCTGGGAAATGATAACAATGGATTTCATTACAAAGCTACCAAAGAAGGTGGGCAGATACGATACCATCTGGGTTATCGTTGACCGTCTTACTAAATCTGCGCACTTTTTGGCCATGAAGGAAATGGATACGATGGAAAGACTAGCTCAACTATACATGAAAGAGGTTGTATCTCATCATGGTGTACCTCTATCGATCATCTTAGATCGCGATCCCCGCTTTGCTTCTAGATTTTGGCGTTCTTTGCAAGAAGCCTTGGGACATGAGCACTGCGTATCACCCACACAACGACGGACAAAGCGAACGCACGATTCAGACTTTGGAGGACATGTTGCGTGCTTGTGTTATTGATTTTGGAAAGGCTTGGGAAAGGCATTTGCCGTTAGGCGAATTTTCTTACAACAACAGTTATCATTCGAGTATTAATGCCGCACCTTTTGAAGCGTTGTATGGCCGCAAATGCTGTTCTCCTATTTGTTGGGCCGAAGTGGGCAAAACGCAAATCACCGGACCCGAGATAGTCCATGAAACAACTGAGAAGATTGTCCAAATTCAAGCGAGACTCAAGACGGCCCGTAATCGTCAAAAGAGTTATGCCGACCTTCAACGTAAAGACTTCGAATTCCAAGTGGGTGACCGCACTACTACACAAATGAGAATGCAAACCCCCAAACCAAACTGTTTTTTTGAGAGACCCTTAAAAACAGGTTTGGAAAGTGAATTGGAACCGGTTTTAAAAAAGAAGGAAACGGGGAACCAATTTTTACAAAAAACTGGTCTCGAAAGTACACTTTACAAACCTGTTATTTTAGGAAACTGGTTTCGGACTTTCCGAACTGGTTGTTTGTTAAAACCGGTTTCAATAACCAAAAAAATCATAGAGGGAATATGTATATCGGCGGGAGCAGATGAAAAACAAACAATTTCAATTCTCTTCAACCTTCGTCATCCCACCATCGTCACTCACTCACCACCACCACCACTTCCACCTTCGTCTCTACTCACCACCGCCACCACCTCCACCTTCAATTCATCCAACCTAATCCTCATCCATACTCGATTTTACCCTAATTTTCTTCATTACGACTCTCCTCCACCAACAACAGCCGCAACGAATCAGCCACGGTGGAAAACGACAAAGTTCATCATCATAAAAATTGACCTTATCATCACCATCTTCATCTCCAAATTCATTGATTGATGTTGAGAAGACGAAAACGAAAGGGAATAACGGCTCGACTATATTGAATGGGACGAAAAAACGACTATCAAAATCGAATGTTCGGGTTACTTTGGATCTTTGCCATTTTTTTCAGGTAAATATGTTATCAATGGTGAATTCCAATCTTCTTATATATTATTTCGGTATTGTATTATGGATATGTTCTAATTGTTTACTTTTTTGTAATTGTGTTAAATAAAACTGTATTTATCAACTAATTCTATTCAATAATGTCTCTAATTCTTATATATTATTTCGGTCTATCGTTTTAGGACTACAAGTTATTTGGATTCATTTTGGAGATATGCCATGTTTATATCGTAGTATAGTTTATACCAGATGCACGATATAGTGACTGGCCATGACGAATAATATTGACACAATTAAAAAGTGATATTTGGTTCAATACTGATAACATGAATTTGCAGTGGTGGGAGGGGATATGGAAACCTTGAAGCATTTAATGAGTGATTAAACTTTGAAACCCTCTGTTGACCGACGCTATTTACAAAACTACATTTGAAGAATCATAGATTAGACAGAAGCATGAAAAGTTCTTAATATCATTAAACAACTTATGCTTATGATTATGAAGGCGTGCCTGCTTACATCATCCCTTATACATAATGTAAGTCGCATTATACAATTAACTTTTCATTATTTGTCCAACCTTTCACTATGATTTGTAATACCATTGTAATACTATTCTGCTTATTTGGAATGTTTTGTATGATTTATATGCAATGGCTTTAGTGGTTTTGGAAAGTAAAAGTAAAATCACTTACAACATGGAGTGATGCATGAACTCATACAACTTACAACCTAAAAGAAGATTGGCTATGTACATGTGATGAAGATTCAAGTCACACAGGTTTTAAGTTTTCCATGTCATCTGCATCTGAGATAGCCTGTGTAAGTTATTTTGAGAGGCTCATACATTTTTTGTTGTATCTACAGTAAATTGAAATAAGACTTCCGTATGATATATAAAAATTATGCAAGAAAGCTAGATGTGAAATAAAGGTTTTACCCAACTTAATGTTATTTCAGAAAGTTGTTTTTTATCACACAACCTGGATTCACTATTTCACTTTTGTCGCAGTAATGTTTATATGTTGCTCTCACTTTGGCAAATTGAAAAGAACTTGACTTTTTAGGCATATTTGTTGATAGCATCTGCATCACACCCAAAATGCCAAGATTTTGTACCCTGATCAAGTTTACGAGTTCCATGTAGCAGGTTGATGAATAAGCTAAAATATATGCATTGTCAAATAAGATCATTTTTCTAACATTTAACATTTTGACATTATAACAGTGGGACCCTAAATTATATAATCGTTTTTTCATCATTTGATCTTTTGCATATCTCTTTATGTATTTGATTTAATAGATGATGGGTGGAAATGGAGGAAACATATACTATTACACGAAGCAAGGTTATGGCAGCGGCTATGGATATGCTTGGCAACATAATCCGGATGCAGGTAAGTATGGTTCTACAGATGCATATGCTTATGGGTCAAATGGATACGACAACCATCAACAGCCCGTGAGCTAATCTCGTTGCATCACAATTTGATTTAAACATTCTAGTAGGTAATTTTGTGGCAATGTATAGATTTACCTTTTCTAGTGTAGGCAATTGATGTTAAAGTGTTTCGGGTGGTCACTTCAAAACACCCGCCTCTTTTGTACTCTTTTTTATTTTGGTTGATATATGTGTAGGTTGAAGTTAATGCATAAGACATTAATTAAGAAATTTGCAGATAATATCTTGAGTAAAAAACATGTTTCTATGAATTATGTGGTATATATACTGCTTCAAAAAAAAAAATTTAAAAAAAATAGAAAGCAAACCGGTTTTATGTAAAAACAGGTTTGGAAGGTTAGGTTTGCAAACCTGTTTTAGCTGAAAACTGGTTTGGAATGTTGAGTTTGCAAACCTGTTTTAAAACCGGTTTGGTCTTTGCAAACCCCTATGGATACAAACCGGTTATAAAACCGGTTTGCAAACCCCTAAAAACCGGTTTGCAAACCCCTTTTTTGTAGTAGTGCCGCGTGATGTTGAAGGTCGCACCTTGGAAAGGTGTAATCCGTTTTGGAAAACGTGGAAAGTTAAACCCGCGATACATTGGTCCTTTCGAAATCTTGGAGCGTGTTGGACCCGTTGCTTACCGTTTGGATCTTCCGACTCAATTGAGCTCAGTTCATCCTACCTTTCATGTATCGAATTTGAAGAAGTGTCTTGCTGAACCAGAACTCTTCATCCATCTCGACGAGCTTACGATTGATGACAAACTCCATTTCGTGGAAGAACCCGTTGAAATTATGGACCGTGAGGTCAAGACCTTGAAACGTAACAAGATTCCGATAGTCTGAGTCCGATGGAATGCAAAACGAGGACCTGAGTTTACTTGGGAACGAGAGGATCAAATGATGCAGAAGTATCCTCACCTTTTCCCGACTCCACCATCTACCTCAGCTTAAATTTCACGACGAAATTTTCTTTAACAGGTGGGTAATGTAACGACCCGACTTTTTCGACTTTTAATTATATTTATTTCTTTCACGAAACTGCGTATTTGTGCGTACTGTGATAAATTATATTCTGGGGTCATTAATTATGTTAACTATTTTCGTTAATGCCTTACTACGTGATATTAAGTGCTTAACATGATCCTTGAATGCATTTACGACCGTTAGTGTCACTTACCGTTTAAAACGAGTTACGTACTTGGTACACGTTAAACTTTAGTCATAATTGGAATATTATGACTACGTAAACATAATTGTTATTTATTTATGACAATTACCTAGCTTTATGGTTCCTTAATTATGCTTAGTGGTTACTAATGCTTACTAGTTAGTTTTAATGGACCTAATACCTTAATGGACCTAGTTAATTAAAGGCCCAACCTACTTAATGTAGTGACCCGAACTTTTCCATGTTTATATATATTAATTGAGATTGATATTTACATGATTAAATGTTTCCAACATGTTAAGCAATCAAACTTGTTAAGACTTGATTAATTGAAATATGTTTCATATAGACAATTGACGACCCAAGTTGACCGGCGATTCACTAACGTTAAAACTTGTAAAAATGACATGACGATATATATATGGATATACATATGGTTAACATGAGATTATGATAAGTAAGTATCTCCATAAGTATATTAACAATGAGTTATATACATATAAACAAGACTACTAACTTAAGGATTTCGAAACGAGACATATATGCAACGATTATCGTTGTAACGACATTTAAATGTATATATATCATATTAAGATATATTAATATATCATAATATCATGATAATATAATAATTTAACATCTCATTAGATATAATAAACAATGGGTTAACAACATTAATTGAGATCGTTAACTTAAAGGTTTCAAAACAACACTTACATGTAACGACTAACGATGACTTAACGACTCAGTTAAAATGTATATACATGTAGTGTATTTAGATGTATTAAAATACTTTTGGAAGACTTCAAGACATATATCAAAACACTCATACTTAACGAAAATGGTTACAGTTACTTTCCCATTCTTTTCTTTCATCAAGAATTCTAGTCGTATTCTTACCCGTATTATACACAGCTTCAAAACGTACTTACTATGGGTATATACCAATAGGAACTAGCATGGGATTACACTCTTGATTATGTCATGTATGACTAATCAATTTTAACTTCTACCATGAGCTATTCAACTAACTAGAACTCCTTTTAACCCCACTCACCACTCACCAATTACCACTCATCATTCACTCCATTTCACTTCCAATTCTCTTTCTAATTCTCTCTCAACACACACACACACACACACACTATTATGAACGTATTTTTCCAGTAGTTAATCATCATCTTCATCAAAAATCACTTCAAGAATCAAGCTATAATCATCATAGGAAGAACACTTCAAGAATACTTCAAAAATCCCTTCAAGTTTACTAATTTACTTCCAAGCTTTCTAATCCATTCCAAGTAATCATCTAAGATCAAGAAACCTTTGTTATATACAGTAGGTTATCTTTCTTATTCAAGGTAATATTCATATTCAAACTTTGATTCAATTTCTATAACTATAAACTATCTTAATTCGAGTAAAAATCTTACTTGAACTTGTTTTTGTGTCATGATCCTACTTCAAGAACTTTCAAGCCATCCAAGATCCTTTGAAGCTAGATCATTTCTTGTCACTTCCAGTAGGTTTACCTACTAAACTTGAGGTAGTAATGATGTTCATAACATCATTCGATTCATATATATAAAACTATCTTATTCGAAGGTTTAAACTCGTAATCACTAGAACATAGTTTAGTTAATTCTAAACTTGTTCGCAAACAAAAGTTAATCCTTCTAACTTGACTTTTAAAATTAACTAAACACATGTTCTATATCTATATGATATGCTAACTTAATAATTTAAAACCCGGAAACACGAAAAAACACCGTAAAACCGGATTTACGCCGTCGTAGTAACACCGCGGGCTGTTTTGGGTTAGTTAATTAAAAACTATGATAAACTTTGATTTAAAAGTTGTTATTCTGATAAAATGATTTTTATTATGAACATGAAACTATATCCAAAAATTATGGTTAAACTCAAAGTGGAAGTATGTTTTCTAAAATGGTCATCTAGACGTCGTTCTTTCGACTGAAATGACTACCTTTACAAAAATGACTTGTAACTTATTTTTCTGACTATAAACCTATACTTTTTCTGTTTAGATTCATAAAATAGAGTTCAATATGAAACCATAGCAATTTGATTCACTCAAAACGGATTTAAAATGAAGAAGTTATGGGTAAAACAAGATTGGATAATTTTTCTCATTTTAGCTACGTGAAAATTGGTAACAAATCTATTCCAACCATAACCTAATCAACTTGTATTGTATATTATGTAATCTTGAGATATCATAGACACGTATACAATGTTTCGACCTATCATGTCGACACATCTATATATATTTCGGAACAACCATAGACACTCTATATGTGAATGTTGGAGTTAGCTATACAGGGTTGAGGTTGATTCCAAAATATATATAGTTTGAGTTGTGATCAATACTGAGATACGTATACACTGGGTCGTGGATTGATTCAAGATAATATTTATCGATTTATTTCTGTACATCTAACTGTGGACAACTAGTTGTAGGTTATTAACGAGGACAGCTGACTTAATAAACTTAAAACATCAAAATATATTAAAAGTGCTGTAAATATATTTTGAACATACTTTGATATATATGTATATATTGTTATAGGTTCGTGAATCAACCAGTGGCCAAGTCTTACTTCCTGACGAAGTAAAAATCTGTGAAAGTGAGTTATAGTCCCACTTTTAAAATCTAATATTTTTGGGATGAGAATACATGCAGGTTTTATAAATGATTTATAAAATAGACACAAGTACGTGAAACTACATTCTATGGTTGAATTATCGAAATCGAATATGCCCCTTTTTATTAAGTCTGGTAATCTAAGAATTAGGGAACAGACACCCTAATTGACGCGAATCCTAAAGATAGATCTATTGGGCCTAACAAACCCCATCCAAAGTACCGGATGCTTTAGTACTTCAAAATTTATATCATATCCGAAGGGTGTCCCGGAATGATGGGGATATTCTTATATATGCATCTTGTTAATGTCGGTTACCAGGTGTTCACCATATGAATGAATTTTTATCTCTATGTATGGGATGTGTATTGAAATATGAAATCTTGTGGTCTATTGTTACGATTTGATATATATAGGTTAAACCTATAACTCACCAACATTTTTGTTGACGTTTAAAGCATGTTTATTCTCAGGTGAATATTAAGAGCTTCCGCTGTTGCATACTAAAATAAGGACAAGATTTGGAGTCCATGTTTGTATGATATTGTGTAAAAACTGCATTCAAGAAACTGATTTCGATGTAACATATTTGTATTGTAAACCATTATGTATTGGTCGTGAGTAAACAGGATATTTTAGATTATCATTATTTGATAATCTACGTAAATCTTTTTAAACCTTTATTTATGAAATAAAGGTTATGGTTTGTTTTAAAAATGAATGCAGTCTTTGAAAAACGTCTCATATAGAGGTCAAAACCTCGCAACAAAATCAATTAATATGGAACGTTTTTAATCAATAAGAACGGGACATTTCACTTAACTTAATGGGCTCCATTAATGGACTAGTTAATGGACTAATTTAGTCCATTAAGTATAAGACAAAGTCCATTAGTAGATTAGACAAGATTAAGCATGCTAGTGTACCATTTCCTTACATGTTTTAACACCTTATTCCATGCCACCCAACATGTACAACCACCACCATGTACCACCATCCAATAGCAAGCAAATGGTCCCCCCACCCCACCCATTGCAACCGTCGGCCTATAGGGTCACCAACACCACCACCATTTCATTTTAACTCTCACAATTTCATTTCAAAAACACACACTACTTTTCTCTCAAATTTCTCTCTACTTTTCTCTCAACTTTTCTTGAAGAACTTGAAGGTTTTAACTCTTTTTCTCTTCTTTTTCTTCTCCAAAACCGTAGCTCATCATCATCATTATTTATTATTGGATTTTGGTTTTTATAACTTCAATCTTCATGTTATATTACAACCTTTGATCACTTTTATGATAAAGAAGCAAGAACAAGGATAAAAGTTTTGTAGCTTTTGATTCTACATGAAACTTATAACAAATTTAAGGGTCAAATGCTTTAAGATCCTCTTTATGTTCAAGTATTGGAACTTTAAAGTTCATTTCATGAAGATTTAAGTTTGTAACTTGATATTTTTTTATATAAAGGATCCTTTCTTGAACTTGTTTACTTTTAACTTTAAATCTATTATTTTTGTTTATGGAATTCGATTTGTTTGAGTTACTTGGTCAAAGATTACTTGTTAACTTTGATCTCATAAATCTTGTAACCAAAGTCTAACTTTGAAAGTTCAAGAACAAGAAAGTTTAAGCTTACTAGTTTATAACTTTCACACATGTAAGATTGATCTAAGATACATAACTTTTGGTCATCTAACTTGTTAAAACAAGAATTCATTTATTTGTGTTCACTTTATTTTACAAAATCTAAGTTTCATAACTTATGGTTGTGTAAAGTTGAAAGTCTAAGTGTTTTAACTTAGGGTTTCACCAAGAACATGAGATCTAGACTTTTTAGTCTAAGAACTTTAATATCTAATTAAGATCTAAGCTCTCTAGCTTAAAGTCTTGATTATTTAGTTTGATTCAAAGTTGTAGCATAATAAGACTTGTATTTGTGTTGAAACTAAGAAGATTGATGTAACTTTGGTTATTCACCTTGCTCAAACTCTCAAATGAGTTGTGTTTTAATTCTTAGTTTTGACTCTTGTGTGTTGATGGTTAAACCTTGGTCAAAGTGATGCAAACACATCAACGAGTTTTACACTTGAAGCTACAAGCATCAAGGATGAGAACCGTGATGAGCATCAAGCACCAAGAATCCCACTGGAGCACTTACTTTCTGTTTTTCGGGGTCTGATCAGACTCTCTGGGCTACTGAAAAGTTGATTTTCAGTTATTTCGGTTCGATTAGATGACTTTTCGTTTAGGCCTCGCCTAAATCCGATATACGGTTTAGGATTTATAGCCTTCCGAAAGTCACTACGCCCTTGTAACGTTGTGCTGAAATTTCTGACCTATTCGCACTTAAACCGTCGCCGCGGTCAAATGATGACGAGTTTGGTTCTGAAAATTGGTCAGCGGTTAGAGGACTCATATACGGAGCCATGGACACTGGTCTCACGTCATTTCAGTTTGTATATAGGTCGTAGCAGCTGAACGAAGTCAGCCTTTGTTTCGATCTCTATTCTTGATTGAAAACTTACTTACTTTTTACATATGATGTTGATGATGATGACACTTAAGACTTAAATTACGTATTTTTAAACCCATTGGAATGATTTACTGACTTAGTAACTTTTAACTTAGGTTGACGACCATTCAGACCCACTTACTTGCTTACTTACCTCGTATCAACTTTTACCGCACTTTCACTGTGAGTTATAGCTCCCTTTTTACTACAACTATTTTTGGGACTGAGAATACATGCGCTTTTTATGTTTTACTTACTAGGCACGAGTACTTAAACTTTATATATGTGTGGGTTATCTAACGGCATAAACTTTCCCCTTAGCTCGGTAACGTTTAATCGTTGGTTTATGAACCAGTGAACGCGAATCTTAGATATGGATCCATAGGGTTTGACAACCCCACTCGGGCTAGTCGCGCTAGCATTTAACGGGTGTTTAATACTTCATAGACTTACACACTCGCCAAGTGTACTTTTAGGGGGTGATGATACGTTAAGTTAGTTACCAAGTGCCCACGGATAAGCATATACTTTTCATACTGTTTTGAATTACGAAATCTCGTGGCCTACCTTACATTACTGTTACAATTAAACTATAGCTCACCAACATTCGTGTTAACATTTTAAGCATGTTATTTTTCAGGTGCTTAGACGTTTGATGCTTCCGCTGTATTAGTCTCGCTGTTAGACTTGCTGTGTAGACTCCTGCTGCTTTTGTTTAGAGATGTCTCTGCATGAAACTTTTACTTTGCATTCATGAACTATGTTACTTTTGAACAATGAAATTGTAATGACCTTTGAGTCTCGTACTTATGTTGTTGCTTTCTATTCGTAGAAGCACACTATCGTTTGTAAAACATTTGACGTCAGTAAAGACGTTACCCCTTTTTATGAATGCAAACTTATTTTCAAACAACATATAGTGTTTGACCTTGTAATTACCCTGTTGTTGATGATCCGTACACGATGGTTTTATTCAGGGCGTCACACAAATGATGCCAAAATACATTATAAATATATATTAGCTTTACTATTTACCATTAAATTTTTGAAGGTCTCTCTTAATAACTTCTCATGTGACAATAAGTAATTACATAATAATTGGAGTACATAAAAAAACTTCTAAATATAAACATGAACAGTTACGTATTAGTAGACTACACAATATAAAAGTTGTGAATAAAATAAAATTGGAGGTTCATAACATTGAATAACAATTGATATGAAATTAATTATTATAATAAAGATATGTAACCTCACCAAGAGTAATAAACGTTATAAACTTTTCAATAACTGTTATTTTTTTATTTTCCTTAATTTAATTTAGTTTCAAACATTCATTCATAATAAGTAAAATTTATATCTCATAAATTACATGATTAATTTCAATCTTTTCATTTTCCTTATCATAATTTTGTCATAAATTTAATATTAAACTATGACATAAATAATAACAATAGCTTCAAACTTTTCATTTTTTATATTTACATTGATAGATATCGTTGCATATGTACATGTACATACATACATATATACATACATACATACATATATATATATATATATATATATATATATATATATATATACATACATACATACATATATATAATTATTTTATGGATATTTATTTAATAAACATTATCTATATATTTACATGGAAAAAAACATTACACCTATAATAATCATACTTATATAAATTATAACTAAAATGTAATAATAATAAAAATAATAATTATTATGATTAATCATAATCATATTCATAATTATAATTATGAATTATAGTCATAATAATATTGTTGCATATATATATATATATATATATATATATATATATATATATATATATATATATATATATATATATATATATATATATAAATTAGTTACATAAACATTATCTATATATTTACATGTATAAAAAATGTTATACCTATAATATTCATAGTTCTATGAATTATAACTAATTAAAATGTAATAATAATAAAAATAATAATCGTAATCATAATCATTATTATGAATTATAATCATAATCTTAATTACTTATCATTTTAGTTATACAATTATACAATATTATCATTATAATATCATACTATTAACATTAAAAAGAGAATTTTCGGACGAATCGATCCAACATAGAGTCAACCACGTTTCTTCTTGCCTTCTTCGCGGTTTACAATATCTTGAAATTGGCGTTTCTTCGATACCTACAAAAAAAAAACAAACATATGTTATATTTAATAATATATATATATATATATATATATATATATATATATATATATATATATATATATATATATATATATATATATATATATACACTATATCTACGATATAATAATCTATATTTCATTTCTTCTTCTTTCCATGTAAAAAAACAAATCGAGAATACAACATTAGTAATATGGTGCGCTCTTTTGTATGATTGATATGGAAAAATGGAATGGAGATCACATATTTATAGGCTAAAAAAACTTACGTTACTTTGAAGATGAAAGGTTTATATATTTATTGATTATATTAATTACTTTAAAAAATTTATGACATTTTAATTTAATATATTATTTATTTTTTTTTACCATAATAATTTTTAACATTTTTTACGAGTCTATTATATTAAATTAGTAAATATGCATATTTAATTTTCTGAGAGCCAATATTTAGATATATATATAGATAGATAGATATAGATTAGCATGAAATTACGAAAAGTTCTCATATTTATTAATTAATGGTAGTTACTTTGACTGTAAACTACTATTAACATGAAAATATGAAGAGTTCTTATATTTATTTATCCCCTATAAATATAATTTATATATATATATATATATATATATATACTCTTACTTTTTATTCTATCACGAGATTTAATTTTTAGTTTTCCAAAAATATATGAGTTCTTATATTTATTATCTAACGGTACTTACTTTGACATTAATCTTCTATTAGTATGAAAATATGAAAAGTTCTTATATTTATTAATTAACGGTAGTTACTTTGACATTAAACTACTATTAGTATGAAAATATGAAGAGTTCTTATATTTATTTATCCCTATAAATAAATCTGATAGATATAGATTATATATATATATATATATATATATATATATATATATATATATATATATATATATATATATATATATATATATATATATATATATATATATATATACTTTTACCTTTTTATTTTTTACTATTTTACTATAATACTTATTAGATGGTAATCACATTTAATAAATCATATTTACTCTTCTATTCAATAATCATATTATTATTATTATTATTATTATTATTATTATTATTATTATTATTATTATTATTATTATTATTATTATTATTATTATTATTATTATTATTTTATTTTATTTTTTATTATTGATATGAATAATAAATATACATAAGTTATTTCTATGTGGTTAAATTATTTTTATTATTTTTACCATAATTAATTCTATGAGGTATATCATATTTATGATTCTTATATAGATATAGATAGATAGATATAAAGAATCGAATAATTTGTTATGATAACAATATTACCTTCGTCTGGGTCGAAAATTCACAAACTTTATTGAATTTAATGTTGTTAACATGACACAAAATTTAATTATAAATAAATCAATAGACTTGTAGTTTCTTATAACATTTAACATAATATTAAATAAATTAAATTGCAAAATAAATAAAAATTTACTCTCCTTATTAATAAGCATATTTACTTTCCTAGGAGTCACTTTTATATTATGTATTTTATATATATATATATATATATATATATATATATATATATATATATATATATATATATATATATATATATATATATATATATATATACAGTGGTAGGATCAAGAGGGAATTAACCAATCGGGGGGAAGCGGGGGAAGCAAATATTTTTTTTTTTCATTTTTTTGAAAAACTTTGTTCACGAACATTATAGATTGAATGAAAATATGAACATTTAATAACGACACTTTGTGATAAATGTTTTTATTTTGGCGGAAAAATGCTCGAAGAAGTAATATATAATAATTATCGTGTTTTTCGAGCGTATTTTGAGGTTTTAGGTATTATGGTTTAGATATTAGGGTTTATAAATTAGGGTTTATAGGGTTTAGAAATTTAGGGTTTAGGGTTTAGATTTAGGGTTTAGATTTAGAATTTAGATTGAGTTTTTAACACGAACGGTTTAGAGTTTAGGGTTTAGGGGTTGGTGTTTTGGGTTTATGGAATAAACCCAAAACACCAAACCCTAAACGCTAAACTACAAGCCGGGCTAAATTTTACTTCACAAAACATGAAAAAAACGTTCACATTTTTCACGAATAATATTATCTTCAATGTTATTTTTGTCGATCGTTTTTCCGCCTAAATAATAACATTCATCATGAAGTGTCTTTTCTAAATGTTCATATTTTCGTGTGATCTTGATGCTGGAAAAAAAATTCCAAAAAAACGAATTTTTTTTTTCCCCCTGCTTCCATTAAGACTATTATTATTATTATTATTATTATTATTATTATTATTATTATTATTACTAATATTATTATTATTTATATTATTATTATTATTATTTATATTATTATTATTACTATTATTATTATTATCATTATCATTATTATTATTATTATTATTATTATTATTATTATTATTATTATTATTATTATTATTATTATTATTATTATTATTATTATTATTATTATTATTATTATTATTATTATTATTATTATTATTATTATTATTATAGTTGAGTATGAATCTGAATTTTCCAGAAAAATATTGTATTTATAGAGTTAAGAGTGGAATCAATTAATCTCAAAACCATTACCATTACAAGTTTCTTTAATCATTAAAACACTTCATATTACTAAAACACCATTATATTCATCACATACAATGGCTGCATTTACTGGTTTTAATCACTTGTGTCCATAACGTAAATCATAAAATGCATGTATTCTCATCCCGAAATATTTAGAGTTTAAAAGTGGGACTATATACTCACTTTTGCCTTGAAGGTATTTATCACGACTTGGTCTCCGATAGATATCGCGAACCTAACCATATATATAATATATCAACATATTTTCTTTTTAAGTAATCGTTTTATATATATATATATATATATATATATATATATATATATATATATATATATATATATATATATATATATATATATATATATATATATATATATACTTTTAATACTTTTAATATTTTCTTAGTCCGTAGTTAGCAGTCCGATGTTAGTGGTCCACAATTAGTTGCTCAATAAAATAAATAAAGACCCCATCATATTCGTATTGATCAGAATTAATCTTGACCCATGGTACCATGTTGTCAAATGACGTGTTGCGTACATAAAGTACCGTGTGGTCAAATGACGTGTTGCGTACAATCATGAGGTCTTATGAGTAATCTTCTCGTGTTGTTTACGGGTGGTCCTGAAATATATAAAATCAAATCATAAGTAAATATATATGAAATATCATATTAATTAGAAATATATGATTAATTTAATTTTTCTCCAAATATTTTCGTAGCTAAACTAGCTTCGCATACCCGATCTTGTTTTAGTCGTAGTTTCTTCATTACAACTCCGTTTTTGTTGGTTCAACTTGCCACTTCCTTGGATCGAGTCAAATTTTAAGAATATGAACTGAAAATACCTTAGGTTGTATTTGAAATCACAGGTTATAGGTCAAACTTTGGTGAAACTTATGAAAGTGATCATTTTCCATCATAAAAACAACATTTAATGATCATTTTTCTAAAAATACTTACACTTTGAGTTAAACCATGAAAATTTTATTTGTTAACATATTCATAAGAAATATCATTTTTCCAGAATATGAACTTCCAATTCAAAGCTTAAGATGGTTTTTAATTATCCAACCCAAAACAGCCCCCGGTTGCTCTCCGACGACGTAGATTCAGTTTTTAAGGTGTTCTTTGTAAAACCAAGTTATATATTGTTAAGTTAGTATATCATTATGATATATTACAGGTCTTGAAGTGTTTTAAAAGTCAAGTTAGAAGGATCTATTTAGTTTGCGAACAAGTTTGAAATCATTCAAACTATGTTCTTGTTGTTAAAATATTATACCACAAAATAATATAGCTATATGAATATGAATTGAATAAGATTATGAATAAGGTTACTACCTCAATTTACTTGGACAAAGTTACTGTAAGAGATGAGAAAAATCCTAGAATCAAAAGAGTGGTGGAGTTGGATTGAAAGGTTGGAAGTAAACTTGTTTACTTGGAAGGATTTTTGAAGTGTTCTTGAATGGATTTTCTTATGATGATTAAGAGTTGTTTTTGAAGCTAGATCTTCATGGTTATTTGCTGAGATTGTGAAGAACACTTAAGGTTCCTAAGAGTGTGTTTTTGGTTAGAGAAAATGTGTAGTAAAAATGAAAATGGAATGGAGTATAAATGGTGGTGAAAAGATGTATAAATTTGTAATATTGTGCAAAAGTCTTGTAATATGCCAAATTGATTAATCATGCATGCTAAGATCCAAAATTGGCTGACTCATGGCTGCTAATAAAGTGATTGTGATGTGTATATACCAATAGTAAATACGTATAGAAGCTGGGTATGATACGGGTACATATACCCTAGATATACGTATAAAAATCTTGAGAAAACGGAACGAGGATTCAAATATAGCTATCTTTTGTAAATATACTTATATTGTTTTATGTATATAAATCCTTTAAAAGTGATAAAATACATATCTATACGATACATGTATAAGCATTATAAGTTTTAAGTATTTAAGTCGAAGAACGTCACATATAGTTATCATTTTGAAAACTTAAGTTAGTAGTCTCCAAATATACTTATAACTCATTGTTATTAGTACACAATGAGATGTTAAAACATTCTTAGAACATGTTAAATATATAAAAATACATATATATACACAAACGTATAATTATCGTATGTTATATAGTTCGTGATATCATCGGTCAAATTGGACGGTCAAACG
This sequence comes from Rutidosis leptorrhynchoides, assembly GCF_046630445.1. Classification (NCBI taxonomy): domain Eukaryota; kingdom Viridiplantae; phylum Streptophyta; class Magnoliopsida; order Asterales; family Asteraceae; genus Rutidosis; species Rutidosis leptorrhynchoides. The sequence goes on from NC_092335.1 coordinate 229,489,325, forward strand.
TTGTGTAAAACTCTTTTCAAAAACATAAGTCTCAACAATTTAGATTTCTTATCATGTTGGTAAGGTTTAATTTATGTAAATATTAATCTTATAAGTGTAAAACGATCGAAAAAATCCGGGTCGTTATAGTTCGAGCCTGGGCGGAGGTGTTTTGTTTTTAAATCCGATTCTTTAGGAGGTAGCATTTTCAATTATTATTATTGTTACTATTATAATTATTGTTATTATCATTATTATTATTATTATTATTATTATTATTATTATTATTATTATTATTATTATTATTATTATTATTATTATTATTATTATTATTATTATTATTATTATTATTATTATTATTATTATTATTATTATTATTATTATTATTAACATTAGTATTATTATTAACATTAGTATTAGTATTGTCATTAAAAATATTATTAGTAGTATCATTATTATTAACATTATAATTATTATTAAAATTATCATTTCTAGTAATATTATTATTATCATTATTAAGTATATTTACTAATATTATTATTATAAAATAATATAACTTTTTATTTATTGTTATTAATATTATTTTATCAAATAATTTTTAGTTATATAACACTATAGTTAATACATATAACATATCTAAATTAACATTTTTATAATACTGTTTATTTATTTAAAGTATATAAAATAAAAATATTTAAATTAGTTATTAATGAAACATATAGATTATTAATATAACAATTATATCATTATTAATAATATATAAATTTGTTCGATTTCCATAATATGTGTTAATATATACATAAATGGTATAGGTTCGTGAATCCAAGGACAACCCTGCATTGTTCAGTTGTTAAATATCGTCATATGTATTTTTACTACAAAATACAGTATGTTGAGTTTCATTTGATTCCCTTTTACTCTTTATATTTTTAGGACTGAGAATACATGCGCTACTTTTACAACTGCTTTATTAAATGCTTTTGAAATACATTTTGAACTGCAAATACATGAAATGCTTTTATAAATGTTTGACGGGATAGATACAAGCAAAACATTCCTCGAATGAATTATGTGGACGTGATAATTGCCACCATTGAATTATGTGGACGTGATAATTGCCACAATTGATATGAATATTTTTCCCCTGATTATTATTGCTTGGTAACCTAAGAATTAGGGAACATCACTAATTTTGAGAATTAGTGCACGCCTAATTGACGCGAATCCTAAAGGTAGCTACCGGGTTTAACACCCCCACCCAGAATGTTCACTAGACGGAAGAGCTAGTGGGCGTGGTGTTTAGTACTTCGAAGTTTATATGATTATTATACAGACGAGATGTTCTGTTTTGGGGATATTATTATGCGCATTATATGTTAAGGTCGGTTACCAAGCCAAGTTATGAAAGCAATGAAAAGTGAATATTATGTATCGAGAGAATGATTTTATACACAGGTTATGTGTATGTTATTTTTGTGCACGAGATATGTGTACGGTTACTAAGATTTATGAAAGATGATTTTGTACACGAGAAAGGTGTACTGTATTTAAAAGATATCGCATGTACATTATAGGTGGGTATAGGATTCGGGCCCATTTGTACCATGCAGCATTTAAATCTTGTGGTCTATCAAAATGATGAATTTTATTGTTTATGATAAACTTATGAACTCACCAACCTTTTGGTTGACACTTGAAAGCATGTTTATTCTCAGGTATGAAAGAAACCTTCCGCTGTGCATTTGCTCATTTTAAAGACATTATTTGGAGTCGATCATCGCAATGGGACCAGATGTTGGTGACTTCATCCAGATGGATTAGGACGGGGTTTGACATATGGTATTAGAGCGGTGGTCTTAGCGAACCAGGTCTTACATTAGTGTGTCTAACTGATAAGTCGATAGGATGCATTAGTGAGTCTAGACTTCGACCGTGTCTGCATGTCAAAAGTTTTGCTTATCAATTCGTGTCAAAAATTATTTGCTTATCATCCTTAAGTCTAGACACGTCTTACTGTCTCTATTGCATAGACTGTGTATAGATAAATTCATATCTTAGCATATCTGTTATTGTTACCTTTGCTTGACAGCTTCCGTAGATTTCTCTGTAACTTATGGGATTTTAGTATTATATATGCATATGTAAATTATGTATTGCAGGGTACTAATCTACATCCTATAATCTATTTCTTATCAAAAATCCTTCATCTGATCGTACGAGATGAATCCCTCAACCAGATCGAGTCCCTCAGATTTCGATAGCTATTTCGATAGTTATTCCGACAGCTATTCCGACATTGATATTCACCTAAGCTCCGAAAGCAGTGTCACCAGAATGAATCAATCAATCAGCCATCTTCAATTCACCTGATGGGTTCGTAGTCTACTTAATCAATGGAGACGCGAAGAAGGCGATCCTTTCCACCAACCGAATTCACCTCTTGGTGAAGAACCTGAAACACTTACCGGTGAACCTATCCGAAACACCATTTTCAGCCTCATTTCTAGAGTAGCTCGTCACGATTATATTCTATCCACAATTCTAAATCTTATTCATCCGCTCGTTCCGACCGACAATCATCCTGGAATAATAGAAGAAGTCAACGAACTTCGCGCCCGAGTAATCAATTTGGAAAACGTGGTGTAAAACTTACCAGCTTCAACAACATCACCGGCCCCAACAGTACCACCAACAACTCAAGTTTCAATATCACATGCCTCAACATCTCATTATGTACCTCGAGTATAATCTCCGTTTTACATGACGTTCTACATCATTTATCTTCGTTCGACATGGCGATTATGTAATCTCTAATATTTTAGAGATTATATATTCTTTTTCTAACAGTAAATCAAATGAGTTTAATATCATATTGACTCATTAAATCCATGATTACATCTGAGGAAAATATATATGTAAGTATATTTTCATAAAGATTGTAATTGAAAATTCTTTCGTACAAATTGTTAGTGATGAAAATATTTTAACGGGTAGGTAATACCCGAGGAATATTTAGATTCACATTAATAAGTTACACTGTACATTCTTCGAATCTGATTCAACAGTCATTTACTATCCTATTTACATCCCCAGATATACGAATCCGTTCACCACAGAATAACCATTTTCATCCAATTTCATATTTGGATTTTGATTTATTAGAATCCAACAAGTGGCATAATGAAGAAAACATTGGACACAATAAAATTTGTTAGAAACAAACAAATTAACTATGAGAAATTTTGTTAAGAATCCACGCTAACTGTTCCTAGCTAACTGTTCCTAGCTAACTGTTAATTTCGTATTACCTTTTATTTATCGCAATTTATTTATCGCATTTTATTTATCGCAAATTTAATTCTTGCAATTTTATTTATCGTCATTTAATTTCTGTTATTTATTTTACGCACTTTAAATATCGGGACACGTATACAAGGTTTTGACATATCATATCGACGCATCTATATATATTATTTGGAATAACCATAGACACTCTATATGCAGTAATGCTGGAGTTAGCTATACAGGGTTGAGGTTGATTCTACAATAATATATATAGTTTGAGTTGTGATCTAGTCTGAGACATGTACACGGGTCACGATATGTATTAATTAATTCGAATATTATATATTAAACTATATATGAATTATTAGATTGTTAACTGTGGACTATCGACTGTGGACTGCCAACATTGGACAATTAAAATGAATTATAATATTGATTTTAACATATGAAACTAAACAATTCTTCAAGTTTGCCACTTGATTTCATCTTAAACCTCATTTGTATCTTGATGATTACAATTCGCGTTCAAACCTTTCATGATTCTTGAAAACACCTCAATCGAGAGGATGAACCAACCGCACTTCATCTACGGAAGGAAAGATTTATGTATATAGTATTGCACCTGAAAAACTCTCGGAAACTGAGTAAACGTTTAATGTGTAGCTGTGCTAATTCCTTTAGCGTTACTATTACCGAAAATAACTTTGAAATTCCTGTTCGAGATAGCCAGTTTTGTCACAGCTCCAGCAAGTCAACTTCGACTTTTCGTTCGAAACAACTTTATTATAATCTTGATATATCTGCGTGCTCTTTTATTGTTGCCAGGGAACTTTTTATATTCCATCATATTACCAGCAGATGTACCAGCAACCTCGTTGCTCCTTGGCTTAAATCTCTTCGACAAAACACTATATTTATCTATTGAAGTCTTATCATGAAATCATCGACATCTTCTAACGAGAATTGCCATACCAAGTATCGGGAAAATCAGCAATCAGTATTATGAATCTCGTAGCGTTTCTACATCAAAAGTTATATATACATATAACATTTATCTCTTAGAATTATGATCTCTCATTTTGAAACTCTGAACAAATCACAAGGACTAAACTTGTACATTAAGAATCCCGATGATTCTGTTTCTGATGAAATCTTTAGCGAATACCTTGCTTCTGACTCCAAACTCTTGCGGACAAATTTTCTTCACCATCCTTCGATATTAGAAATTCCAAGATATCATCGTATCTTTCATTATAAATATCCTCCATATTTCTGAAGATATTTTCATAACTATTCTTATCTGAAATCATTAATCTCTTAGTGCTATCAGTGTTACATCATATAGAAACTGTTAGTTTCTATATTCTGTAAACTTTTAAGCTTAAAATATGAATGTTATTGAAGTAATGTTGGGAACTGATGCATGAGTTAGTATAATATAATGACACTTGATCAACGTGATTATATTACAGTAAGTCATGCTGAGTTTCTAATGGAATGTGATGATTCACAGATCATAACGTCATCATGTGCCATGTTACATAACACATTTTCATTATGCTTAACTTCTGAATATATCAAGAAAGTATATTCTTGATAGTTCTATTCTCAGTGATTCTGGTAATTTGACAAATCAAATCGTGCTAATACATTTTTTTTCTTATTTAGAACATGATGTTTATCCGAAATTCCATACTTACGAATTCTGGACAGTTACTCGCTTTACTAGAGGTTGGGAGGATAATAAAAAGGCAAAGAGCTCCAAAATATAAGAGAAAATATAAAACTCAATAACAACACGGAAGTTACAAACCGTGGATATTAATAGGAATAGCAATATAAAGACACGGCATAATTAAGAATAGTATCACCCCAAGGTTATATTAAAAGTAAACAGATTTTTCTGGTGGAAGATTGAAAAGATGGATGACAGAAATGATAATCAGGAAAATATTAGGGATTAGAACTGGACTAAGCATTTTCACAATCTTTTGGATGTATGAACTAAGAAAGAAAGTATAGGAATGGTGAGAATAATGAAACGGAGGAGTTTAATTTATAATGGAAGTATCAGACAGAGTAATCGAGGCAGATCACCGTATTTAATTATAGAGATCTTAATCTCCTTATTCGTCGAAGAATCAAATCTCTCAGATTTCGAAGATTTTTTTTAAATCCCTTGAATTCCGGAATTCAAGTGCGACTACATCAAAAGTTATGGAAAATCTCCATTTCTTCATCTCGATCTTTTGTGATAGCTTCATTCATACGCTTCGATTAATCGAATTATTTTATCCATATTACTCAATGATGATAAAACTCTATTTATCAACTCATATCCATCATGAAGACATTTTTATTGTTAACCATGACCACCTCACTCAAATTTCGGGACGAAATTTCTTTAACGGGTAGGTACTGTGACGATCCGCGAATTTTCGACTAAATTTAAACTTAATCTTTATATGATTTTGACACGATAAGCAAGTCTGTAATACTGAAATCTCAAAAACTTTGTACTGTGTTCATGTATTCATTTACCCTTCGACTGCTCTCGACGATTCACAAACAATTAATTGTAAATAGATATGTGTGTATGGATATATAAATAATAATTCGAAATATAATTTGAAGTATTATATGTTGTTGTTATAGGATATCATAACAATTAATATTTAAAATATATCTCTATATATAAATAATGTATATTAAAAATAAATATTTAATGATTGTAATACTCGTTTGATGTTTCGATTGATATTAAGCAAGTTAAATTCAAAATTTTGTAATTTTAAAATAAACGGTTATCCTAAAATGAGTTATAGGCTTATTAGAAATGAATTTAGGATCAAGTTATTAAATCTTAACACTTTTTATATTTTACTTAGGATTGGGGTGATTAATTAATGTAATTTTTTTATTTAATAGTTAATAACCAAATTTTAAACCATAATGACCAAAATAAAAAAATATGATTAATTTGAAAATATGGGATTATTCTGAACACTTTTATTCGCCACTAAGTAACAACGGACTACGAAATAGCACTCCGTGAAATTAGAACACGTTTTAAAATTTTGTATAATTATTATATTTAGAAGTTGCTTTTCCCTTTTTGGATTTACACAAAACTAATTAGGATCCGTGAGTTGATTGAAAACACAATAATTATTACTGTGGCTAATTGAATCCTACTTGATATTAGATCCGTGAATTGATGACTTTTCTAGTGTGATTATTATTATTAATATTATTATAGTATTATATTTATATCCATATCTTTCTGCAATCTATCCACTCTCCATATGCATTATATATGCATATTACATATACTTAACATTTACGAAGGGAAGCATAATCAACCATCATTCTTTACTACATCTTCCTTCTTCTTATTCCTTGGTGAACTTGCTTCATCAACCTATCGATGAACAACCTGCACCACACCCGTTTAACCTTCCACCACCAACGATTAACCCATCATCGTGAACCTACACCATGAAAACAACCACCAACTTCTCTCTCCCTCTCTCATGTATGTGATGAATATATATATACAGTGGTAGGATCAAGAGGGAATTAACCAATCGGGGGGAAGCGGGGGAAGCAAATAATTTTTTTTTTTTCATTTTTTGAAAAAACTTTGTTCACGAACATTATAGATTGAATGAAAATATCAACATTTAATAACGACACTTTGTGATAAATGTTTTTATTTTGGCGGAAAAACGCTCGAAGAAGTAATATATAATAATTATCGTGTTTTTCGAGCGTATTTTGAGGTTTTAGGTATTATGGTTTAGATATTAGGGTTTATAAATTAGGGTTTATAGGGTTTAGAAAATTAGGGTTTAGGGTTTAGATTTAGGGTTTAGATTTAGGATTTAGATTGAGTTTTTAACACGAACGGTTTAGAGTTTAGGGTTTAGGGGTTGGTGTTTTGGGTTTATGGAATAAACCCAAAACACCAAACCCTAAACCCTAAACTACAAGCCGGGCTAAATTTTACTTCACAAAACATGAAAAAAACGTTCACATTTTTCACGAATAATATTATCTTCAATGTTATTTTTGTCGATCGTTTTCCCGCCTAAATAATAACATTCATCATGAAGTGTCTTTTCTAAATGTTCATATTTTCGTGTGATCTTGATGCTGGAAAAAAAAATTCCAAAAAAAAACGAATTTTTTTTTTGTTTCCCCCCGCTTCCATTAAGACTAGTATTATTATTATTATTATTATTATTATTATTATTATTATTATTATTATTATTATTATTATTATTATTATTATTATTATTATTATTATTATTATTATTATTATTATTATTATTATTACTACTATTATTTTTATTTATATTATTATTATTATTTATATTATTATTATTACTATTATTATTATTATCATTATCATTATCATTATTATTATCATTATTACTATTATCTTTATTATTATTATTATTATTATTATTATTATTATTATTATTATTATTATTATTATTATTATTATTATTATTATTATTATTATTATTATTATTATTATTATTATTATTATTATTATTATTATTATTATTATTATAGTTGAGTATGAATCTGAATTTTCCAGAAAAATATTGTATTTATAGAGTTAAAAGTGGAATCAATTAATCTCAAAACCATTACCATTACAAGTTTCTTTAATCATTAAAACACTTCATATTACTAAAACACCATTATATTCATCACATACAATGGCTGCATTTACTGGTTTTATGGTTCATTTTATTTGGGGTGGTAGAATTACATTTAAAAATGGGTGGTTAACTGGTGATGAAACATCACTTAGAACCAGTTTTCCACGATACCAAAAGATTAATTGCATGCAAACGAAATGGCTTATAAATGTGTGGGTGCTGATCCACGAACAATATGTTGAATATGTTTATGTGGAATGAGTACTTCGGCAATGCGTGTCCGACTGAAATTCACGACGATATGTCTTTGGAATCAATGTATTTTTTGGCTAGTCAAAATCCACATTACATTGGTCAAATTGAAATTCAGTTTGAGCAAGTCTTTTCGACACAAGGATCTAGTTTTGTTGATTAGTTACAAAGTTTAATTAAGTCTTCTCAAGTTACAAAAATTGGGGCCGGTGGTGCATCCACATCTCAATCAGGAGGTGTGTTTGTAGATGAAGATGAAGTGATGGCTGAAGAACAAAATGAAGAAGTAAATTCCGACGATGGTGCGTCAACAACGAATGAAGGTTCAGTAGAGAACTATAGTGTTGAAGGTGATATATCTGAAGATGATCAAAACTTGATCGAGAGGTCGATCCAACCTACCGTGAACCATCATTTCGGGTTTCTTAATGTTAAAGAAGATTCTGATCGACCTGTATTCGATGAGGATGACGGGTTAGGATGAGAATGTTATAACGACGACGGTGTAATTAGAAGACGAATGGTTTTTAGAAATAAAGAAGAACTTGTATCCGCTGTTAGGAATTGGAATATCGATCGACAGAGAGAAATGTTTGTTGAAGATAGCAGGCCAAGTTCTCATAAAGCAATTTTTTAAACAAACAGTCCTCATTACAATGGTCTAAACCAAATTAGACGATGTCTTTGGATGGTAGCTGCTACAATGAAAAATAAGGATCGTGTGTGGAAAATTACAAAATGGTTTGATGGACACATTTGTTATGGAAACGTGCAAGGTAACAACAATCGTTGCTTAAAATCCAGTATAATTGCTACTGATATTATATCTTTTATTAGTCAAGATATTGCCTATGAGGTTAAACACATCCAAACTTACATAAAAAAAGTTTGGAAAATGGATATCTCTTACGCCAAGACTTGGAATTCTAGGCGTATTGCAATAGAACGTTTGTTTGGAACTTGGCAAAGCAACTTGGAAGAATTGCCCACATATGTCGATGAATTGCTTCACGCCAATTCGGATACAATTGTTCGATGGGTGTTTGGCCCTCGAGTAGAATATGGTGTCCGCACATTCAAATATGTATTTTGGACATTTGGCCCCGCTATTATGGAGTACCAACAATGTATTCCTATAGTTTGTATTGTCGGGACTCATTTAAAGGGTAACTACATTGACAAGATGCTTACAGCGGTAGCCAAAAATGCTTACGGGTAAATTCTGCCTGTTGCATTTGTAGTAGTTGATAGTGAGTCGAACGAAAGTTGGGCTTAGTTTTTGGAAATGTTCCAAACACATATTAATCACAGTAACAGAGAATTGTGTGTTATATCTGATCTTCATGTAGGTATACTTAATGCGTTGGCTAACCAGCAATATGGTTGGCATCATCGTTATTGCTTGCGCTACATTCGTAGTAACTTAATGATAAAGTTTAATAGAAACACCGAGTTGAAGAAGTTGTGGTGGAGGGCCGGTTTCACGATGCAAAGTAATAGATACAAAGGTGCAGTGCGTGGAATTAAAACATTGCATGAGACAGTTTGGGATTATTTAGAAGAAGCCGATGTTCATAAGTAGACTTTGTATAGAGACAGCGATGGTCGTCGTTGGGGTAACTCAACCACAAACATAGCTGAGTCGTTGAACAATGTTTTGCGTCATGCCCGTATGATGCCAGTCAAAGCGTGTATTGATTATACATTTCACTACACAAGAGAGCACTTCAACACGCAAGAAACAACCGCTCACGAATGGCAAGCACCACTATCCAAGACTATGTGGGCACAATTTCAGGATCGTGAAAAACTTGCTTCTACTTACACAGTAACATGCTATGACTAGCAAACAGGGGTGTACAATATGGTGGGACAGAGTACACTGTTAGATATTTGGCCAAAAAGTGCACTTGTGGAAGATGGCAACATCAAAGGATGCCTTGCTCTCATGGCATTGCAGTATGTCGCATGTGAAATAAAGATCCAAAAACCTTGATTAGTAAATACTAAACTACTACCATGTGGATGGAACAATATAGTTATCACTTACATTCACTTAGAGATGCCACATACTGGCCCAATGCAAACTGGACAATTAAGGCCGATCCAACACGATTGATCACACATAGGGGTAGGAGACAATCACGATAACACCATAATGAGATGGATGAAAGGCACAACAGAGATACATGTCCACCAAGGTGTGGTTTTTGCTCACAACCAGGTCATAACAGGAATTCGTGTCCTACTAGGTTCGGTTAAGAAATGAAGTAGTTGTAACCGTAGTTATGTTATTTTAACCGTAGTTATGTGTGATCAATTGTTGTAACCGTAGTTATGTTGCTGTAACCGTAGTTATGTTTTTCAATAAAAGTGTTGTTCGTAATAATGATAAAGGTAATAATGAAAATGAATATAATAATGAGAATGATAATAATAATAACCCACTCACTACTAATCTATTACAACTAAGTTTATGCATTATAATATTCACCATAACTATCATATATCCTACCTAACTCAAGTGCGTCTTCAAAAATGCCAAATAAAACATACAACTCAATTTTTTAAGAAAGTATACATGCTTTCTCAACTAATGTATACCAATCTTCTTCAAAGCACAATGCTTCAAGTTGAGCGATTCCTTGTTTGTAATAATATATGTCCATTGAATCTGGATTTTCCGATAAATTTTCTCGAAGGAATTCATTCAACTTCTGCATATCAAACCCATGGACATCAACATTATCAAATGTAGTCTTCTCTCCTCCTGAGAATTTTGTCTCAACTTCAAAATCGCAGCCGTGGTATACGTCAATTGAAATGTACTTCGGTTCCATGTTTAACATGTGTTTATGCAACTGTCAACATGCACTTTTATAACCATAACATAAACCGGCTATCAGAATGCGGGTTTTAGTCTTACCATTAATTGTTTTTTAGCTTTTACTATTTTTGACAGCTTTTACAGAAATCGGCTATTAGAATGCCGGTTTATGAAACTCTGTTTGACAGCTTTTTCTGAAACCGGCTATCAGAATGCCGGTTTCAGTCTTGTCAACTTTTAATGTCATGTGCAGACTTGTCAACTTTTACTGAAACCAGCTATTAGAATGCCGGTTTATCAATCCATACTAGTCTATATAAACACACGTCTAGTTGTTATTTTTATTGTATTACTCTTTTAATTCACACATATCACTCTTTTTACTACACAACAATGGATCCTTGGATTGATGTTTACTACAAAGGTTGGTATTCTGCCGACATGAAGCAATACACACTGGGGGGAAAAATCTTCCCCCCCATGTGTAGTGACCCGAACTTTTCCATGTTTATATATATTAATTGAGATTGATATTTACATGATTAAATGTTTCCAACATGTTAAGCAATCAAACTTGTTAAGACTTGATTAATTGAAATATGTTTCATATAGACAATTGACCATCCAAGTTGACCGGTGATTCACGAACGTTAAAACTTGTAAAAACTATATGATGACATATATATGGATATATATATATAGTTAACATGATAATATAATAAGTAAACATATCATTAAGTATATTAACAATGAACTGCATATGTAAAAACAAGACTACTAACTTAATGATTTTTAAACGAGACATATATGTAACGATTATCGTTGTAAAGACATTTAATGTATATATATCATATTAAGAGATATTCATACATGATAATATCATGATAATATAATAATTTAAAATCTCATTTGATATTATAAATATTGGGTTAACAACATTTAACAAGATCGTTAACCTAAAGGTTTCAAAACAACACTTACATGTAACGACTAACGATGACTTAACGACTCAGTTAAAATGTATATACATGTAGTGTTTTAATATGTATTTATACACTTTTGAAAGACTTCAATACACTTATCAAAATACTTCTACTTAACAAAAATGCTTAGAATTACATCCTCGTCCAGTTTCATCAACAATTCTACTCGTATGCACCCGTATTCGTACTCGTACAATACACAGCTTTTAGATGTATGTACTATTGGTATATACACTCCAATGATCAGCTCTTAGCAGCCCATGTGAGTCACCTAACACATGTGGGAACCATCATTTGGCAACTAGCATGAAATATCTCATAAAATTACAAAAATATGAGTAATCATTCATGACTTATTTACATGAAAACAAAATTACATATCCTTTATATCTAATCCATACACCAACGACCAAAAACACCTACAAACACTTTCATTCTTCAATTTTCTTCATCTAATTGATCTCTCTCAAGTTCTATCTTCAAGTTCTAAGTGTTCTTCATAAATTCTACAAGTTCTAGTTACATAAAATCAAGAATACTTTCAAGTTTGCTAGCTCACTTCCAATCTTGTAAGGTGATCATCCAACCTCAAGAAATCTTTGTTTCTTATAGTAGGTTATCATTCTAATACAAGGTAATAATCATATTTAAACTTTGGTTCAATTTCTATAATTATAACAATCTTATTTCAAGTGATGATCTTACTTGAACTTGTTTTCGTGTCATGATTCTGCTTCAAGAACTTCGAGCCATCCAATGATTCGTTGAAGCTAGATCCATTTTTCACTTTTCCAGTAAGTTTATCCAAGGAACTTAAGGTAGTAATGATGTTCATAACATCATTCGATTCATACATATAAAGCTATCTTATTCGAAGGTTTAAACTTGTAATCACTAGAACATAGTTTAGTTAATTCTAAACTTGTTCGCAAACAAAAGTTAATAATTCTAACTTGACTTTTAAAATCAACTAAACACATGTTCTATATCTATATGATATGCTAACTTAATGATTTAAAACCTGGAAACACGAAAAATACCGTAAAACCGGATTTACGCCGTCGTAGTAACACCGCGGGCTGTTTTGGGTTAGTTAATTAAAAACTATGATAAACTTTGATTTAAAAGTTATTATTCTGAGAAAATGATTTTTATTATGAACATGAAACTATATCCAAAAATTATGGTTAAACTCAAAGTGGAAGTATGTTTTCTAAAATGGTCATCTAGACGTCGTTCTTTCGACTGAAATGACTACCTTTACAAAAATGACTTGTAACTTATTTTTACGACTATAAACCTATACTTTTTCTGTTTAGATTCATAAAATAGAGTTCAATATGAAACCATAGCAATTTGATTCACTCAAAACGGATTTAAAATGAAGAAGTTATGGGTAAAACAAGATTGGATAATTTTTCTCATTTTAGCTACGTGAAAATTGGTAACAAATCTATTCCAACCATAACTTAATCAACTTGTATTTTATATTATGTAATCTTGAGATACCATAGACACGTATACAATGTTTCGACCTATCATGTCGACACATCTATATATATTTCGGAACAACCATAGACACTCCATATGTGAATGTTGGAGTTAGCTATACAGGGTTGAGGTTGATTCCAAAATATATATAGTTTGAGTTGTGATCAATACTGAGATACGTATACACTGGGTCGTGGATTGATTCAAGATAATATTTATCGATTTATTTCTGTACATCTAACTGTGGACAACTAGTTGTAGGTTACTAACGAGGACAGCTGACTTAATAAACTTAAAACATCAAAATATATTAAAAGTGTTGTAAATATATTTTGAACATACTTTGATATATATGTATATATTGTTATAGGTTCGTGAATCTACCAGTGGCCAAGTCTTACTTCCCGACGAAGTAAAAATCTGTGAAAGTGAGTTATAGTCCCACTTTTAAAATCTAATATTTTTGGGATGAAAATACATGCAGGTTTTATAAATGATTTACAAAATAGACACAAGTACGTGAAACTACATTCTATGGTTGAATTATCGAAATCGAATATGCCCCTTTTTATTAAGTCTGGTAATCTAAGAATTAGGGAACATACACCCTAATTGACGCGAATCCTAAAGATAGATCTATTGGGCCTAACAAACCCCATCCAAAGTACTGGATGCTTTAGTACTTCGAAATTTATATCATATCCGAAGGGTGTCCCGGAATGATGGGGATATTCTTATATATGCATCTTGTTAATGTCGGTTACCAGGTGTTTACCATATGAATGATTTTTATCTCTATGTATGGGATGTGTATTGAAATATGAAATCTTGTGGTCTATTATTATGATTTGATATATATAGGTTAAACCTATAACTCACCAACATTTTTGTTGACATTTTAAGCATGTTTATTCTCAGGTGATTATTAAGAGCTTCCGCTGTCGCATACTTAAATAAGGACAAGATTTGGAGTCCATGCTTGTATGATATTGTGTAAAAACTGCATTCAAGAAACTTATTTTGTTGTAACATATTTGTATTGTAAACCATTATGTAATGGTCATGTGTAAACAGGATATTTTAGATTATCATTATTTGATAATCTACGTAAAGCTTTTTAAACCTTTATTGATGAAATAAAGGTTATGGTTTGTTTTAAAATGAATGCAGTCTTTGAAAAACGTCTCATATAGAGGTCAAAACCTCGCAACGAAATCAATTAATATGGAACGTTTTTAATCAATAAGAACTGGACATTTCAGTTGGTATCCGAGCGTTGGTCTTAGAGAACCAGAATTTTGCATTAGTATGTCTTATCGAGTTTGTTAGGATGCATTAGTGAGTCTGGACTTCGACCGTGTTTACTTGAAAAATGATTGCTTAACAAATTTTGTTGGAAACTATATATTTTTAACATGTGAATATTATGTGATATATTAATCTCTTAACGCGTTTGATATTATGTGATAGATGTCTACCTCTAGAACAAGTCACATTGACTCACCTAATAATAATGAAGAGTCAAATGTAAATTGGAATGATTCGTGGACTGATTCACAAGTTCCCGAAGAGGAACCGGAAGAAGAGTCGGAACCGGAAAAAGAATCGGAACCGGAAGAAGAATCGGAACCGGATGAAGAAATAGAACCGGTGGGGGAAATAATAAAACGGTTAAGTAAAAGAAAATTCTCAACCAACCGACCAAGATTAATTATGGTCAATGGTGTTTCCGCCAAGGAAGCAAAATATTGGGAGGATTACCAATTCTCCGATGAGAATTCCGATGATGTTATAGAAATTACCCCAACTGAATTTAAAAAGGCAAAAGAAAATAATAAGGGAAAGGGCATAAAAATAGAGAAATCTAATTCCAACCCCGATGAACTTTATATGTATCGTCAACCCCCGAAGTCCTTAAGTTGTAACAAATGACCCGGGAACCTCTAAACCACCAGGTTTTTCTAAACCAATGTCGAAAACGACTGCTCGTATTAGGGGAACATCATATATCCCTAGAAACTTGGCAAAACGAACCAAAACCGAAGAAGAAGAAACAAGCGAGTCGGAATAAGATAGTTGTATTCGTGTGGTGTAATATATGTAATATAGTGTGCTTATGCTCTATGATATATGTAAAAATTGCTTGTATTAATAAGTATTTTTTTTATGAATCTAACTCTTGTCTATTTTATAGTATAAAAACACAAAATGGATAGACAACCCAATATTTTAAGAGACCTACCCGGAGACATGATTGATGAAATATTGTCTAGAGTCGGTCAGAATTCTTCGGCACAACTATTTAAGGCGAGATCAGTTTGTAAGACATTCGAAGAACGTTCCAAGAATGCCTTGGTTTATAAAAGGCTTTCGTTCGAAAGATGGGGGATATCACATTGGGAAATCCATAAGTTACGATGTGTTTACTTTGATGCATATATTGCGGGGAACCCAAATGCTATTTTACGCAATGGGTTAAGAAATTATTTTTACTCAATATATCCGAATATTGGACTTCGTGATTTAGAAAAAGCGGCTAACATGCAACATAAAGAAGCATGTTATGCTTACGGATTAGTAATGTTAACTTCTCACCAAAGTGAGAACAAGAACATCGGGCTACAACTATTAAACAAAACGTTCCCCCAAGTGACGGAGTCGGTAATTGGGGTAAGAAATGAGGTTTTTAGATTGTTACGGGACTGTTGGACATTACGTAACCCTCGTCCCTTTAACGACGTTACAACACGCTGTCTTATCAACGGCCATAACGGTTATGTTCCACAAGACCAAGGATGGGAAGTAATCCTAGTAAAACCAGAATGCATGACTTGTTTCTGGACGTATGAATTACGTGTCTTTATTGCCTTTGCTGAACGACTTGTGTACTAGCTAGAATTATCTTCACAACCATCTTGTATCAAATTTATTGTGTGCTATATTTCATTGTATATGTAAAATAAGCGGTATTGTAAGTTTGTAAAATATTGTGTAAAAGTTTGAACGCGAAATATTATTATAATCAGTTTTTCATATAGAATTGTAGTAGTTGAATTGTATATTAGCTACTAAGTATGAACTTAAAGGGTAGGTACTACCCGAATTTAAACATATAAAACGCTAATATGAAGAAAAAGCTTTTATAAATGAGTTCATATTATGCTACGAAATACTATTAACTACTCTTAATATTCTGTATGATTAACTTGTTCCATTTGACTATTTTGAAGGAAATGGCACCGACTACTCGACACACCATGAATATGAATGAAGAGGAATTCCGTACTTTTCTAGCTTCAAACATAGCCGCAGTACAGGCTGCGCTACATACCAACAATAACCTTGGATCTAGCAGTACAGGAAATCGTGTAGGATGCACCTATAAAGAATTCACTGCCTGCAAACCTTAGGAATTTGATGGAACCGAAGGACCGATCGGATTGAAACGGTGGACCGAGAAGGTTGAATTGGTGTTTGCCATAAGTAAGTGTACTGAAGAGGAAAAAGTGAAGTACGCTACGCATACCTTCACAGGTTCTGCGTTAACATGGTGGAATACCTATCTAGAGCAAGTGGGACAAGATGATGCGTACGCACTACCGTGGTCAGCATTCAAGCACTTGATGAACGAGAAGTACCGTCCCAGAACCGAGGTCAATAAGCTCAAGACAGAACTTAGAGGGTTACGAACCCAAGGATTTGATATTACCACGTACGAAAGACGATTCACAAAATTGTGCCTATTGTGTCCGGGAGCATTCAAAGATGAGGAAGAGAAGATCGACGCGTTTGTGAAAGGATTACCGGAAAGAATCCAAGAAGATATAAGTTCACACTAGCCCGCCTCCATTCAACTGGCATGTAGAATGGCTCACAAACTAGTGAACCAGATTGAAGAAAGAATTAAAGAACAGACTGCTGAAGAGGCCAATGTGAAGCAAGTCAAAAGAAAGTGGGAGGAAAATGGTGATAAGAATCACCAATACAACAACAACAGCAATTACAACAATAATCGCAACAATTATCCCAACAATCGCAACATCAATCGCAACTACAACAAATGGCCCAACAACAACAACAACAGTAACTACAACAATCATCCCAACAACAATAATAACCGCAACAACAACAACAACAATCAGAAGCAGCTATGCCAAAGGTGTGAAAAGTATCACTCGGGGTTCTGCACCAAATTTTGCAACAAGTGTAAAAGAAATTGTCATAGCGCGGCGAAGTGTGAGGTCTACGGACCAGGGGTTAATAGAACGAAAGGAACAAATGGTGTCGGAACGAGTAATGGCGGAGCATGTAGTGTCGGAGCAAGTTATGCCAATGTAGTTTGTTATAAATGTGGAAAACCGGGCCACATTATTAGAAATTGCCTGAACCAGGAGAACACGAATGGACAAGGCCGCGGAAGAGTTTTCAATATTAATGCGGTAGAGGCACATGAAGACCCGGAGCTTGTTACGGGTACGTTTCTTATTGACAATAAATTTGCTTACGTTTTATTTGATTCGGGTGCGGATAGAAGCTATATGAGTAGAGATTTTTGTGCTAAATTAAGTTGTCCATTGACGCCTTTGGATAGTAAATTTTTACACGAATTAGCAAATGGTAAATTAATTTCAGCAGATAATATATGTCGGAATCGAGAAATTAAACTGGTTAGCGAAACATTTAAGATTGATTTGATACCAGTAGAGTTAGGGAGTTTTGATGTGATAATCGGTATGGACTGGTTGAAAGAAGTGAAAGCAGAGATCGTTTGTTACAAAAATGCAATTCGCATTATACGAGAAAAAGGAAAACCCTTAATGGTGTACGGAGAAAAGGGCAACACGAAGCTACATCTTATTAGTAATTTGAAGGCACAAAAACTAATAAGAAAAGGTTGCTATGCTATTCTAGCACACGTCGAGAAAGTACAAACTGAAGAAAAGAGCATCAATGATGTTCCCATTGCAAAAGAATTTCCTGATGTATTTCCGAAAGAATTACCGGGATTACTCCCACATCGATCCGTTGAATTTCAAATAGATCTTGTACCAGGAGCTGCACCAATAGCTCGTGCTCCTTACAGACTCGCACCCAGCGAGATGAAAGAACTGTAAAGCCAATTACAAGAACTTTTAGAGGGTGGTTTCATTCGACCAAGCACATCACCTTGGGGAGCTCCTGTTTTGTTTGTCCAGAAGAAAGATGGTACATTCAGGTTGTGTATCGACTACCGAGAGTTGAACAAACTTATCATCAAGAACCGCTACCCACTACCGAGAATCGACAACTTATTTGATCAACTACAAGGCTCGTCTGTTTATTCAAAGATTGACTTACGTTCCGGGTATCATCAAATGCGGGTGAAAGAAGATGATATTCCAAAGACTGCTTTCAGAACACGTTACGGTCATTACGAGTTTATGGTCATGCCGTTGGTTTAACTAATGTACCAGCTGTGTTCATGGACCTTATGAACCGAGTGCGTGGATCATACCTTGACAAGTTTTTCATTGTTTTCATTGATGACATACTTATTTACTCAAAGAATGACCAAGAACACGGTGAACATTTGAGAAAGGTGTTAGAAGTATTGAGGAAAGAAAAACTGTACGCTAAGTTTTCAAAGTGTGCATTTTGGTTGGAAGAAGTTCAATTACTCGGTCACATAGTGAACAAAGAAGGTATCCAGGTGGACCCGGCAAAGATCGAAACCGTTGAAAAGTGGGAAACCCCAAAAACTCCGAAGCATATACGTCAAATTTTAGGATTGGCTGGTTACTACAGAAGATTCATCCAAGATTTCTCCAAAATAGCAAAACCCTTGACTGCATTCACGCATAAAGGGAAGAAATTTGAATGGAAGGATGAACAAGAGAAGGCGTTTCAATTATTGAAGAAAAAGCTAACTACGGCACCTATATTGTCATTGCCTGAAGGGAATGATGATTTTGTGATTTATTGTGACGCATCAAAGCAAGGTCTCGGTTGTGTATTAATGCAACGGACGAAGGTGATTGCTTATGCGTCTAGACAATTGAAGATTCACGAGTAAAATTATACAATGCATGATTTGGAATTAGGCGCGGTTGTTTTTGCATTAAAGACTTGGAGGCACTACTTATATGGGGTCAAAAGTATTATATATACCGACCACAAAAGTCTTCAACACATATTTAATCAGAAATAACTAAATATGAGGCAGCGTAGGTGGATTGAATTGTTGAATGATTACGACTTTGAGATTCGTTACCACCCGGGGAAGGTAAATGTGGTAGCCGACGCCTTGAGCAGAAAGGACAGAGAACCCATTCGAGTAAAATCTATGAATATAATGATTCACACTAACCTTACTACTCAAATAAAGGAGGCGCAACAAGGAGTTTTAAAAGAGGGAAATTTAAAGGATGAAATACCCAAAGGATCGGAGAAGCATCTTAATATTCGGGAAGACGGAACCCGGTATAGGGCTGAAAGAATTTGGGTACCAAAATTTGGAGATATGAGAGAAATGGTACTTAGAGAAGCTCATAAAACCAGATACTCAATACATCCTGGAACGGGGAAGATGTACAAGGATCTTAAGAAACATTTTTGGTGGCCAGGTATGAAAGCCGATATTGCTAAATATGTAGGAGAATGTTTGACGTGTTCTAAGGTCAAAGCTGAACATCAGAAACCATCAGGTCTACTACAACAACCTGAAATCCCGGAATGGAAATGAGAAAACATTACCATGGATTTCATTACTAAATTGCTAAGGACTGCAAGTGGTTATGATACTATTTGGGTAATAGTTGATCGTCTCACCAAGTCAGCACACTTCCTGCCAATAAGAGAAGATGACAAGATGGATAAGTTAGCACGACTATATTTGAAGGAAGTCGTCTCCAGACATGGAATACCAATCTCTATTATCTCTGATAGGGATGGCAGATTTATTTCAAGATTCTGGCAGACATTACAGCAAGCATTAGGAACTCGTCTAGACATGAGTACTGCCTATCATCCACAAACTGATGGGCAGAGTGAAAGGACGATACAAACGCTTGAAGACATGCTACGAGCATGTGTTATTGATTTCGGAAACAGTTGGGATCGACATCTACCGTTAGCAGAATTTTCCTACAACAACAGCTACCATTCAAGCATTGAGATGGCGCCGTTTGAAGCACTTTATGGTAGAAAGTGCAGGTCTTCGATTTGTTGGAGTAAAGTGGAGGATAGACAGATTACGGGTCCGGAGATTATACAAGAAACTACCGAGAAGATCATCCAAATTCAACAACGGTTGAAAACCGCCCAAAGTCGACAAAAGAGCTACGCTGACATTAAAAGAGAAGATATAGAATTTGAAATTGGAGAGATGGTCATGCTTAAATTTGCACCTTGGAAAGGCGTTGTTCGATTTGGTAAACGAGGGAAATTAAATCCAAGGTATATTGGACCATTCAAGATTATTGATCGTTTCGGACCAGTAGCTTACCGACTTGAGTTACCTCAACAACTCGCGGCTGTACATAACACTTTCCACGTCTCGAATTTGAAGAAATGTTTTGCTAAAGAAGATCTCACGATTCAGTTAGATGAAATCCAAATCAACGAAAAACTCCAATTCATCGAAGAACCCGTCGAAATAATGGATCGTGAGGTTAAAAGACTTAAGCAAAACAAGATACCAATTGTTAAGGTTCGATGGAATGCTCGTAGAGGACCTGAGTTCACCTGGGAGCGTGAATATCAGATGAATAAGAAATACCCGCATCTATTTCCAGAAGATTCGTCAACACCTTCAACAGCTTAAAATTTCGGGACGAAATTTATTTAACGGGTAGGTACTGTAGTGACCCGAACTTTTCCATGTTTATATATATTAATTGAGATTGATATTTACATGATTAAATGTTTCCAACATGTTAAGCAATCAAACTTGTTAAGACTTGATTAATTGAAATATGTTTCATATAGACAATTGACCACCCAAGTTGACCGGTGATTAACGAACGTTAAAACTTGTAAAAACTATATGATGACATATATATGGATATATATATAGTTAACATAATACTATAATAAGTAAACATATCATTAAGTATATTAACAATGAACTACATATGTAAAAACAAGACTACTAACTTAATGATTTTTAAACGAGACATATATGTAACGATTATCGTTGTAAAGACATTTAATGTATATATATCATATTAAGAGATATTCATACATGATAATATCATGATAATATAATAATTTAAAATCTCATTTGATATTATAAACATTGGGTTAACAACATTTAACAAGATCGTTAACCTAAAGGTTTCAAAACAACACTTACATGTAACGACTAACGATGACTTAACGACTCAGTTAAAATGTATATACATGTAGTGTTTTAATATGTATTTATACACTTTTGAAAGACTTCAATACACTTATCAAAATACTTCTACTTAACAAAAGTTCTTACAATTACATCCTCGTTCAGTTTCATCAACAATTCTACTCGTATGCACTCGTATGCACTCGTATTCGTACTCGTACAATACACAGCTTTTAAATGTATGTACTATTGGTATATACACTCCAATGATCAGCTCTTAGCAGCCCATGTGAGTCACCTAACACATGTGGGAACCATCATTTGGCAACTAGCATGAAATATCTCATAAAATTACAAAAATATGAGTAATCATTCATGACTTATTTACATGAAAACAAAATTACATATCCTTTATATCTAATCCATACACCAAAGACCAAAAACACCTACAAACACTTTCATTATTCAATTTTCTTCATCTAATTGATCTCTCTCAAGTTCTATCTTCAAGTTCTAAGTGTTCTTCATAAATTCTACAAGTTCTAGTTACATAAAATCAAGAATACTTTCAAGTTTGCTAGCTCACTTCCAATCTTGTAAGGTGATCATCCAACCTCAATAAATCTTTGTTTCTTACAGTAGGTTATTATTCTAATACAAGGTAATAATCATATTAAAACTTTGGTTCAATTTCTATAATTATAACAATCTTATTTCAAGTTATGATCTTACTTGAACTTGTTTTCGTGTCATGATTCTGCTTCAAGAACTTCGAGCCATCCAAGGATCCGTTGAAGCTAGATCAATTTTTCTATTTTCCAGTAGGTTTATCCAAGGAACTTAAGGTAGTAATGATGTTCATAACATCATTCGATTCATACATATAAAGCTATCTTATTCGAAGGTTTAAACTTGTAATCACTAGAACATAGTTTAGTTAATTCTAAACTTGTTCGCAAACAAAAGTTAATCCTTCTAACTTGACTTTTAAAATCAACTAAACACATGTTCTATATCTATATGATATGCTAACTTAATGATTTAAAACCTGGAAACACGAAAAATACCGTAAAACCGGATTTACGCCGTCATAGTAACACCGCGGGCTGTTTTGGGTTAGTTAATTAAAAACTATGATAAACTTTGATTTAAAAGTTGTTATTCTGAGAAAATGATTTTTATTAAGAACATGAAACTATATCCAAAAATTATGCTTAAACTCAAAGTGGAAGTATGTTTTCTAAAATGGTCATCTAGACGTCGTTCTTTCGACTGAAATGACTACCTTTATAAAAACGACTTGTAACTTATTTTTCCGGCTATAAACCTATACTTTTTCTGTTTATATTCATAAAATAGAGTTCAATATGAAACCATAGCAATTTGATTCACTCAAAACGGATTTAAAATGAAGAAGTTATGGGTAAAACAAGATTGGATAATTTTTCTCATTTTAGCTACGTGAAAATTGGTAACAAATCTATTCCAACCATAACTTAATCAACTCGTATTGTATATTATGTAATCTTGAGATACCATAGACACGTATACAATGTTTCGACCTATCATGTCGACACATCTATATATATTTCGGAACAACCATAGACACTCTATATGTGAATGTTGGAGTTAGCTATACAGGGTTGAGGTTGATTCCAAAATATATATAGTTTGAGTTGTGATCAATACTGAGATACGTATACACTGGGTCGTGGATTGATTCAAGATAATATTTATCTATTTATTTCTGTACATCTAACTATGGACAACTAGTTGTAGGTTACTAACGAGGACAGCTGACTTAATAAACTTAAAACATCAAAATATATTAAAAGTGTTGTAAATATATTTTGAACATACTTTGATATATATGTATATATTGTTATAGGTTCGTGAATCTACCAGTGGCTAAGTCTTACTTCCCGACGAAGTAAAAATCTGTGAAAGTGAGTTATAGTCCCACTTTTAAAATCTAATATTTTTGGGATGAGAATACATGCAGGTTTTATAAATGATTTACAAAATAGACACAAGTACGTGAAACTACATTCTATGGTTGAATTATCGAAATCGAATATGCCCCTTTTTATTAAGTCTGGTAATCTAAGAATTAGGGAACAGACACTCTAATTGACGCGAATCCTAAAGATAGATCTATTGGGCCTAACAAACCCCATCCAAAGTACCGGATGCTTTAGTACTTCGAAATTTATATCATATCCGAAGGGTGTTCCAGAATGATGGGGATATTCTTATATATGCATCTTGTTAATGTCGGTTACCAGGTGTTCACCATATGAATGATTTTTATCTCTATGTATGGGATGTGTATTGAAATATGAAATCTTGTGGTCTATTATTATGATTTGATATATATAGGTTAAACCTATAACTCACCAACATTTTTGTTGACATTTTAAGCATGTTTATTCTCAGGTGATTATTAAGAGCTTCTGCTGTCGCATACTTAAATAAAGACGAGATTTGGAGTCCATGCTTGTATGATATTGTGTAAAAACTGCATTCAAGAAACTTATTTTGTTGTAACATATTTGTATTGTAAACCATTATGTAATGGTAATGTGTAAACAGGATATTTTAGATTATCATTATTTGATAATCTACGTAAAGCTTTTTAAACCTTTATTGATGAAATAAAGGTTATGGTTTGTTTTAAAATGAATGCAGTCTTTGAAAAACGTCTCATATAGAGGTCAAAACCTTGCAACGAAATCAATTAATATGGAACGTTTTTAATCAATAAGAACGGGACATTTCACCATGAATGTTAAAAGTATGCCTATTTCCAAGTTATTTGAGTGGATCAAGGAAAAATATCTCATTGACACTCGGGCGTGATGTATTATCACGTTGGCCATGAAAAATTTGTGTTTCTAAACAAGGAAGAAGAATGAGATGAAATAAGAACAAGAGCGTTTACCAGACGTGGAGCTATAGGACTACATCAGGTTTAATTATGTGTTTAGTTTTAGTATATGTAACGTGTTTATTTTAAGTAATGTTTTTATTTTAAGTAGTGTGTTTAGTTTTAATTTAATTATGTATTTTCTTTCTTCCAAAAAAATGTAACCGTGTTTATGTTGATCAATAAAAGTGTTGTTCAAAAATTGTTATATTATTAAGAATAATACTGATAATATTAATAAAGACGTACTGATACGATACAATATTTATTATTAAACACAAACTAATACATCATTTGAAACATAGAATCATAGCCATAATTTAAAAAACAGGTAACACACAACAAAATAGGCGACTAGATGATTTCTTTCAGGAATATGATATTCACCCAATGTTGATATGCCAAGATGTCAGAGTAACTTGGTAATCATCATCCCAAATGGTAATGGTGCATTTAAGCTTTCCCTTGCTTCTTGCATCCGATTAACCATGATGTATGCGACATCAAAAGATATACCATTCATGATCCAGTAAATCATAAGAGCTTCAATTAAAAGCACACTGTTAGAGTAATCGTCCACCGCACAAATGGGACGACCAGTTATGTTGCTACAGATGATAGTATATATTTTCAGTTTATTGGCTCTAAGAAAACAAAAAAACATCTTTTTTATTTCTACAAAAATGTTAAAACGGTAATCTTCAACACATGTGTTGACCACATCAAGTATATAAGTGTCGGCAACAACATGTGTCTCAAGAAGATCGCCATCAATTTGACTGGTAGGATTGTAAAATTGCAATCCTCCAGTTGGGAGTCCCAAAGCATTGTTGAAGGTATCCATATCCCAGCAATATGGTATACCTTTCAACATAATCCTAACATTCTTGTCTTCTTCTGAAAAGGAAAAATGACGATAGAACTCACGTACACAATCAGGGTATACAGGGAAAATGTCAGTTATGATACGCAACACTGACAATTCTTCAAACTGCTCGTATGTGAGTTCATGATCTTCTCTAGGCTCAGTTCCTCTTAAAAAAACAAACCCCATCGAGCATTGTCCTGTGAGATATTGGAATTTGACGACGACGATTCATAGTCAGAAAAACAAAATGTGAAAACTTATAGTTTGAGATACAACTTGAATTTGACGACAACACTCAATACTACTGTCCGTTTAAATAGAACTAAAAAAATTAAAGTAGCATGCAAACCGTTTTTTGAATGCTCGGTTTGTCAGTAAAAGGAGCCAAACCGGCAATTCAAATGCCGGTTTGGTTGTTTGTACGGGTCCACAGCCAAAGCCCTAATTTCTGATACCAGTTTCGTATGAAAACATACAAACCGGCAAATGAAATGCCAGTTTGGTGTTCAAACCAGCAAATGATTAACCGGTTTACCTATTTTTATAATTTTTTTTTTTTTTTGAAAAACTATTTCTATAAAACCTATAAATATTACCATTTTGAAAAAAAAAAAATCCTATATAACTCCTTATTTTCTATTTAGTTTAGCTTTTCAATGTGGTTCAATCCCGACCGTGATTTTGAAAATTAACATGTCAGTTGTACTTAAATTTGGATAAATCTAAAACTAGTAGGTCCTGAAAACACCCATAATGAGGTACAACAAGTTTTGTCATTAAGTATCATCGTTTTTGCAGAAGCAGCTACAAATGTCCCATTTTTCCCTTTTCAAGAGCTACACATGTTATTTAAGATTAAACCTTTTAGTGCATGTCGTTATAAACAAAGTTGAATGCTTTTAGAAGTTAATAATTTTGAATATAGATATAAATATATATATAAACTCACTACTTTTGCAGTCAATCTCTTCAATTCTTTTTAACCATCTTATCATCTTTACGTATATATCCTTGTTAATGTTCCTTATGTTTCATCAGCATATATAATGTGAAAGATATATAAATATAAAATATAGAATATAGAACAACTGATATTGTTTTGAAAAGGTCAAGAATTTATCAGTAGATTAAAAGGTTCGCCACTAGCTGACTAGCGGACCAACTACATAACCATTACACCTATTTTAATGATTTTATATATAATGCTAAAACCCGATGTTAATATTAAGTCATCACGTTCAGATAATCAATCGTGTTCTCCTTCAATTCGATCTTCCAGGTGTTGAAGATCTACACTAGAAAAAATAGAACTGGCGACGAGCGTTTTTGCGATGCTCTAATATCGCCGCAACAAGCGTCTCTAAATGACAAAATTTTCACCTTGTTGACCTAACATTTGAGTTCACAGATCTTTTGCGGCAAGATGTTATTAAAATGTCTCCGTAAATGTCTAATTTTATTTTCCTTTTCATATTATCTTTTTGTTACGGTCAAATGCTTAAAAAATTATGTTTTCACTTTTTGCGACATGAATATATAAGATGGTCATTTTCTTGATGGAAATACCCGTATAAACTAATATGGCCTCTTTACCATTTGTTATATTTAAGCCCTTTGAGTTTATTTAAATGACAAGATGTACCCTAATAAAAATTTGTTAGTTATTGATGAAATAACTGTCATTCGGTGTGCTAATATTTCTGGTATTCATAAATTTAGTGTGTTTGATCTTGTATGTTATCATGAATTAATCAACATTTCTTTCTTCTGTCTATACCTGAAGTTAGATAAGTAGACATGGTATGGGACGACTTGTACTACTCATATGTCCAATTTTCGGGCCTACTTAAACAGGTTGATCTCACTTGGCAATATCAAATACGCATCAGTCATTTTTTTTATATATCCTTTATCGATCATTTTTATTATTTATTTAATGCTTGTGAGTGTGACGAGTTAAATTCAAAAGCCCACCTTGGTTTAGTTAAAGGGTTTATCACCAAAATGCCCAAATATTTTACACCACTTGCACCGGAGCCTAAAAACAAAAAAAAAAAGAAAAAAAATTTGACAAAATGCCCTCGCAAGGTGCAAGGAAGCTTGCATACACACCGGCGCAAGCACACAAGTGACCTTACGTCCTTGCGTCCTTATCTTATCAGGATACGATTTTCAGGATAAGATTTCATTAGATTTTCTAGATTTTTATGGATAAAATTTTGATCCTATATATAGAATGACCCTTTAACTTTTAATTCATCATTTCATAACAACTCATTCCAAAATAATTTCAGAGATTATTGTTAGCTTAAGGTACATTTTTAAGCATTCTTACAATAATTTAAGTATTTATGAATTGTGTTAATGAAGATAAATTTGTTGTTCATATATATTGTGGAGGTTCTTTTAAGTATATTAACAACATCCTCACGTATTTGCCCCTAGATTGTTTTAGAATTCGGCTAAAACTACCTGTTGCACCTATAAAACCAATAAATCGAAGAATATTATTAAATAATGTTATTAAAAAGATAAAAATGCCACCAAATGCACCTGTTTCAATGAGATACATTTATAATAACCATGTTTTTGATATTACGGATGATTATGAAGACTTTCAAGAGTTTTTACAATATGCAATTGTAAATGCTCCTATTGATATTTATATTGTTGAGAGAGTACGAATGCATCTGCCACAACGAAACCCAGAAACAAACCAGTTTCAACGCTCAAACCATCCACAAGGAAACCCAGAAACACACCAACCACAACGAAACTCAGAAACTGTAGTGACCCGAACTTTTCCATGATTATATATTATATGAGATTAATATTTACATGAATAAATGTTTTCAACATGTTAAGCAATCAAACTTGTTAAGACTTGATTATTTGAAACGGTTTTGTGTTAACGTTTGACCACCCAGTTTGTCCAATGATTCACGAACGTTATAACTTGTATATGACATGATATTATATATATGAACATATATATATATATATATATATATATATATATATATATATATATATATATATATATATATATATATATATATATATATATATATGTTTAACATGATGAAATGATAATTAAAGTATCTCATTAAGTATAATAACAATGAACCTTAAACATAAAACAATACTACTAACTTAAGAAATTCAAAACGATATCTATACGTAACGATTATCGTTGTAATAACGTCTTAATATTTATATATCATATTAAGATATATTAGTACATCATGTTATCATTATAATGTAATAATTTAACATCTCATTAAATATAATAACAATTGGATTAATTACATTTAACGAAATCGTTAACTTAAAGGTTTCGAAACAACACTTACATGTAACAACTAACGATGACTTAACGACTCAGTTAAAATGCATATACATATAGTGTATTAAGATGTATTAGTATACTTTTGAATGACTTCATGACACATATCAAAGTACTTCTACTTAACAAAAATGCTTACATTTACATTCTCATTCATTTTCATCAACAATTCTACTCGTATACACCCGTATTCGTACTCGTACAATACACAGCTCCTAGATGTACATACTATTGGTATATACACTTCAATGATCACCTCTTAGCAGCCCTTAATGAGTCATCAAATATGTGGGAACCATTCTTTGTAATCTAGTATGAATTATTTAGCAAGATTACAAAAATATTATTAATCATTCATGACTTATTTACAAGAAAACAAACTTACATATCCTTTATATCTAATCCATATATCACGACCTAAAACACATACAAACACCTTCATTCTTCAATTTACTTCATCTAATTGAACTCTCTCAAGTTCTATCTTCAAGTTCTAAGTGTTCTTCATAAATTCTATAAGTTCTAGTTTCATAAAATCAAGAATACTTTCAAGTTTGTAAGTATACTTCCAAGCTTTCTAATCCATTCCAAGTAATCATCTAAGATCAAGAAACCTTTGTTACTTACAGTAGGTTATCATTCTAATTCAAGGTAATACTCATATTCAAACTTTGATTCAATTTCTATAACTATAACTATCTTAATTCGAGTAGAAAATCTTACTTGAACTTGTTTTTGTGTCATGATTCTACTTCAAGAACTTCCAAGCCATCCAAGATCCTTTGAAGCTCTAGATCATTTCTTGTTATTTCTAGTAGGTTTACCTACTATACTTGAGGTAGTAATGATGTTCATAACATTATTCGATTCATATATATATAACTATCTTATTCGAAGATTTAAACTTGTAATCACTTGAACATAGTTTAGTTAATTCTAAACTTGTTCGCAAACAAAGTTAATCCTTCTAACTTAACTTTAAAATCAACTAAACACATGTTCTATATCTATATGATATGTTAACTTAATGATTTAAAACCTGGAAACACGAAGAACACCGTAAAACCGGACATACGCCGTCGTAGTGAAACCGGGGGCTGTTTTGGGTTAGATAATTAAAAACTCTGATAAACTTTGATTTAAAAGTTGTTCTTTTGGGAAAATGATTTTTCTTATGAACATGAAACTATATCCAAAAATCATGGTTAAATTCAAAGTGGAAGTATGTTTTTCAAAATGGTCATCAAGACGTCGTTCTTTCGACTGAAATGACTACTTCTTACAAAAACGACTTGTAACTTATATTTCCGAATATAAACCTATATTTTTTTTCTGTTTAGTTTCATAAAGTACAGTTCAATATGAAACCATAGCAAGTTGATTCACTCAAAACGGATTTAAAACGAAGAAGTTATGGGTAAAACAAAATTGGAAAAATTTTACTTGTTGTAGCTACGTAAATTTTATAACAAATCCCTACTAACGATAACTTAACTAAATTATATTGTATTATACATGTATTGATAGACCATATACACGTATACAATATTTTGACATATCATATCGACGTCATCTATATATATTATTTGAAACAACCATAGACACTCTATATGCGGTAATGATCGAGTTAGCTATACTGGGTTGATGTTGATTCCAAAATAATATATATACTTTGAGTTGTGATCGAATCTGAGACTTGTATGCACTGGGTCGTGGATTGATTCAAGAAATTATATTAATTTATTTCTGTACTACTAACTGTGGACAATTAATTGTGAACTACTAACGTTGGACTGCTTACTTAACAACTTAAACCGTTAAAAACGTAAATAAAATATGTTGTGAATATATTTCGATCATACTTTGATATATATGTATATTTGTTATAGGTTCGTGAATCGACCAGTGGCCAAGTCTTATTTCCGGCAAAGTAAAAATCTGTGAAAGTGAGTTATAGTCCCACTTTTAAAATCTAATATTTTTGGGATGAGAATACATGAAGCTTTATAAATGTTTTACAAAATAGACACAAGTACGTGAAACTACATTCTATGGTTGGATTATTAAACCGAATATTACCCCTTCAAGTCTGGTAGCCTAAGAATTAGGGAAATGGCCCCAAATTGACGCGAATCCTAAAGATAGATCTATTGGGCCTAACAACCCCCATTCAAGTTATGAATGGCTTTAGTACTTCGATTTATATGGTGATTGCGATTGCCAATTTATGACATACTTGCGAGTATGCGGGGAATATTCTATATGCATTAAAGTTAATGTCGGTTACCAGGTGTTCATCATATGAATGATTTTTATACACTTGCGAGTGTAAGATTATTGAATAAATGAAATCTTGTGGTCTATTATTACGATTTGATAAATATATAGGCTTAACCTATAACTCACCAACATTTTTGTTGACGTTTAAAGCATGTTTATTCTCAGGTGATCATTAAGAGCTTCCGCTGTTGCATGCTAATTTAAGGACAAGAATTGGAGTCAGCATGCTTGTAATATATTGTTTAAAAACTGCATTCGGAGATTTAAAATCGATGCGTAATATTATTGTAAACCATTATGTAATGGTCGTGTGTAAAACGTTATCTTTTAGATTATCATTACTTGATAATCTACGTTATGGTTTTTAAACCTTTATCGATAAAATAAAGGTTATGGTTTGTTTTAAAAACGAATGCAGTCTTTGATAAACGTCTCATATAGAGGTCAAAACCTCGCAACGAAATCAATTAATATGAAACGTTTATAATTGATATGAACGGGACATTTCAGAAACACACCAACCCACAACGAAACTAGTTTCAGTACAAAACTGGTATTTCAAACATCGCAACCAATCGGTTAGTCTTACTTCAACAGTTACCCCATATGCTGAACGTAAACTTGCCAAGAGGACGAGAAAATCTAGAAGATGGTAATAAATTTCATCAACAAACAATCTAATAGAAGTGTGTGATGGCAGAAAAAATGGAATGGTTAATCTAGACGATAAAGTATGTTCATGTGGGTAGTGGCAGTTATCGGGGATACCTTGCGGACCTGTTATTGCAGCAACACGACTCTTCGGAGTGGAAGGTTTTACTCAATTTGTATCACATTGGTTCACAACTCAAACTTTTATAAATACGTATTTGGAACACATCCTTCGCCCCATCGGTCTGAATGGTCGTATCCGTCGCCCGGGTTTTACAAATTGTAAACCCTCCCATTAAGAATAAAAGAGCCCCTGGATGCCCTAAAGGTACAAAACGTATTCCTTCGAAGGGTGAAGATACTGAAAAACAGTAAGAACTTGTACTTGTTGCAAAGAACCAGATCATGGTAGGGATACGTGCAGAGCTTCTTATGACCAAACCGGTGAATCAACTTCTAAAAGGGTAGTAAAAACATCGGCCTCAAAATCGAAGAAGGGTAAGGAGAAAGTCACATCTACTGAAGCGTTTAATGCTTATCAGTCTTAGTTTTATGCAACGTGAAATTTAGGGAGCGTTAATTAGTAACCCACTATCGCAAGTTTATGTTTATTTTATATTATGTTATTGTGGGATTTCGCTTGTTGTAATAAATTGTTGTATTTTAGGTACCTATTGTGTTATTATATTTACATTATACAACATGCAAGGACGCAAGGAGTTTCTTGCGTACACAAGCAATGCCTTGCGTTTGTAAAGCAGAAACACGCAAGGACGCAAATTGTGGTTTGCGTACGTCAATAGGCAAAATACACACACGCAAGGTGTAAGACCCGTTTATTCGTACGATGTATATATGAAGAGTACGTACAACGCATAACGAATATATATATATATATATATATATATATATATATATATATATATATATATATAAGTAAAGAATATATATATGTGTATCGAGTATGTATATATGTTGCATGTACGTAAATAGAGTACGAGAGTGATTGAGGGATTGTTATATGTGTTCTAGAGGGTATGTACATCTAGTGTATGAAGGGTATGAGACGTGTTCGTGTGCTGGGGTTCAAATACGCGAAAAATGGTCAAAACCCACACTAGGTCGCGACGCGGCCTAGTGGGATCGCGGCGCGACAATCCAAGGGATTCAGGATCAGGAGGCACGTCAAAACAACCACCAGACCATGCATGATCTCGCGGCGTGGAGAAAGGAGGCCGCGACGCGGAGGTCCTGGTGAGCTGGTTCCGAATTTTGTAATTTTAAAGGGAAAGTGAGGGCATTTTAGTCTTTTCGCGTATGGGACAGATTATATCCTCAAATCTGGTCCATTCATTTCATTTTATTCATTTTCTCACCAAATTGAGAAAAAGAACATCGGGTTGCAACATTTAAATAAAACATTCCCACAAGTGACGGATTCAGTAGTTGGAGTAAGAAATAAAGTTTTTAGATTGTTACGGGGCTGTTGGGCATTACGTAACCCCCATCCTTTTGACGACGTTACAGCTTGCTGCCTAGTCAACGGTCACAACGGTTACTTTCCACAAGACCAAGGATGGGAAATAGTATTAGTAAAACCCGAATGCATGACTTGTTTCTGGACTTACGAATTACGTATCTTTATTGCTTTTGCTGAACGACTTGTGTTAAACTAGAAATTTTCTTCGCAACTGCTTTGTATCAAAGTTATTGTGTGCTATATTTTATGCTATATGTAAAATACCGGTATTGTAAGTTTGTAAAATATTGTATAAAAGTTTGAACGCGAAATATTATTGTAATCAGTTTTTCATATAGAATTGTAGTAGTTGAATTGTATATTAGCTACTAAGTATGAACTTAACGGGTAGGTACTACCAGAATAAAAAATTATAAAACGCTAATATGAAGAAAAAGCTTTTATAAATAAGTTCATATTATGCTACGAAATACTAATGACTACTCTTAATATTCTATATGATTAACTTAATTCTTTTGGCTATTTTTGAAGGAAATGGCACCGACTAGTCGTCAGAACTTGAACATGAGCGAGGAAGACTTCCGTGTTTTCCTTGCAGCAAACATAGCCGCAGTGCAAGCTGCAATGCAAAACAACAATAACTCTGAATTCAGCAATGGAACTAATGCCACAAGAACTCATGTAGGATGCTCCTACAAAGAATTCACTGCCTGTAAACCTCTAGAATTTGATGGAACCGAAGGACCAATCGGATTGAAACGGTGGACCGAGAAAGTCGAATCGAAGTTTCCCATAAGTAAGTGCACTGAAGAAGACAAAGTAAAGTACGCTACGCATACCTTCACAGGTACTGCGTTAACATGGTGGAACAGCTATCTCGAGCAGGTGGGACAAGATGCTGCTTACGCACTACCTTGGTCAGCATTCAAACACTTAATGAACGAGCAGTACCGTCCCAGAAACGAGGTCAATAAGCTCAAGGTAGAGCTTAGAGGGTTACGAACACAAGGGTTTGATATTACCACGTACGAACGACGATTCACAGAGTTGTGTCTATTGTGTTCTGGAGCGTTCGATGATGAAGAAGAAAAGATCGACGCATTTGTAAAAGGGTTACCAGAAAGAATTCAAGAAGATGTGAGTTCACACGAACCCGCCTCCATACAAAAGGCAAGTCGAATGGCTCATAAACTCATAAATCGGATTGAGGGAAGAATTAAAGAGCAGGCGACCAAAGAAGCCAACGCGAAACAAGTCAAGAGGAAGTGGGAAGAAAACAGTGACAAGAGTCACCAATACAACAACAACAATAATCTCAATTACAAACGCAATAACTACCACCACAACCACAACTTTAACCGCAACAACAATAACAATCCCAACAACAACTACAACAACCGTTCCAACAATAACAATAACCGCAACAACAACAATCCCAACAATAACAACCAGAGGCAGAAACCATGGCAGAGGTGTGAAGGATACCATCCGACTGGGCTTTGTACGACATCGTGTACTAAGTGTAATAGAAAGGGTCATGGTACGACGAAGTGTGAAGTTTACGGACCAATGGCTAACAAGAATAAAGGAACAAATAATGTCGGAACAAATAATACCGCCATTATTTGTTATGGATGTGGGAAGCCGGGTCATATCAGAAATGAATGCCTAAATCAGGTGAATACTAATGGACAGGGCCGCGGAAGAGTTTTTAATATTAATACGGCAGAAGCGCAGGTAGACCCGGAGCTTGTTACGGGTACGTTTCTTATTAACAATAAATCTTCTTATGTTTTATTTGATTTGGGTGCGAATAGAAGCTATATGAGTAAAGATTTTTGTGCTAAATTAAGTTGTCCATTGACGCCTTTGGATAATAAATTTTTACTTGAATTAGCAAACGGTAAATTAATTACAGCAGATAATATATGTCGGAATCGAGAAATTAAACTGGTTAGCGAAACGTTTAAGATTGATTTGATACCAGTAGAGTTAGGGAGTTTTGATGTGATAATTGACATGGACTAGTTGAAAGAGGTGAAAGCAGAAATCGTTTGTTACAAAAATGCGATTCGCATTATACGAGAAAAAGGAAAACCCTTAATGGTGTACGGAGAAAAGAGCAACGCGAAGCTAAATCTTATTAGTAATTTGAAGGCACAAAAACTAATAAGAAAATGTTGCTATGCTGTTCTAGCACATGTCGAGAAAGTACAAACCGAAGAAAAGAACATCAATGATGTTCCCGTCGCAAAAGAATTTCCCGATGTATTTATGAAAGAATTACCGGGACTACCTCCACACCGATCCGTTAAATTTCAAATAGATCTTGTACCGGGAGCTGCACCAATAGCTCGTGCTCCATACAGACTCGCACCCAGCGAAATGAAGGAACTCCAGAGTCAATTACAAGAACTTTTAGAGCATGGTTTCATTCGACCAAGCACATCACCGTGGGGAGGTCCTGTTTTGTTTGTCAAGAAGAAAGATGGTACATTCAGGTTGTGTATAGACTACCGAGAGTTGAACAAACTTACCATCAAGAACCGTTATCCACTACCAAGAATCGACGACTTATTTGATCAACTACAAGGCTCGTCAGTTTATTCGAAGATAGATTTACGTTCTGTGTATCATGAAATGCGGGTGAAGGAGGATGATATTTCGAAGACTGCTTTTAGAACGTGTTACGTCATTACAAGTTTATGGTTATGCCGTTAGGGTTGACTAACGCACTAGCTGTGTTCATGGACCTCATGAACCGAGTGTGTGGACCAAACATTGACAAGTTTGTCATTGTTTTCATCGATGACATACTTATTTACTCAAAGAATGATCAAGAGCACGAAGAACATTTGAGAAAAGTGCTAGAGTTGTTGAGGAAAGAAAAACTGTACGCTAAGTTTTCAAAGTGTGCATTTTGGTTGGAAGAAGTTTAATTCCTCAGTCACATGTGAACAAAGAAGGTATTCAGGTGGATCCGGCAAAGATTGAAACCGTTGAAAAGTGGGAAACCCCGAAAACTCCGAAGCATATACGCCAATTTTTAGGATTGGCTGGTTACTACAGAAGATTCATTCAAGATTTTTCCAAAATAGCAAAACCCTTGACTGCATTAAAGCATAAAGGAAAGAAATTTGAATGGAAGGATGAGCAGGAGAAAG
Organism: Rutidosis leptorrhynchoides; assembly: GCF_046630445.1. Taxonomy (NCBI): domain Eukaryota; kingdom Viridiplantae; phylum Streptophyta; class Magnoliopsida; order Asterales; family Asteraceae; genus Rutidosis; species Rutidosis leptorrhynchoides. The sequence continues at coordinate 229,525,847 of NC_092335.1, forward strand.
CGTTTCAATTGTTGAAGAAAAAGTTAACTACGACACCTATATTGTCATTGCCTGAAGGGAATGATGATTTTGTGATATATTGTGACGCCTCAAAGCAAGGCCTCGGTTGTGTATTAATGCAACGAACGAAGGTAATTGCTTATGCATATAGACAATTGAAGATTCACGAGCAGAATTATACGACACATGATTTGGAATTAGGCGCGATTATTTTTGCATTATAGACTTGGAGACACTACTTATATGGGGTCAAAAGTATCATATATATACCGACCACAAAAGTCTCCAACATATATTTGATCAGAAATAGCTGAACATGAGGCAGTGTAGATGGATTGAACTGTTGAACGATTACGACTTTGAGATTCGATACCACCCGGGGAAGGCGAATGTGGTAGCCGACGCTTTGAGTAGAAAGGACAGAGAACCTATGCGGGTAAAAGCTATGAATATAATTATTCGTACTAATCTTACTACTCAAATAAAGGAGGCGCAGCAGGGAGTTTTAAAAGAAGGAAATTTGAAGACTGAAATACCCAAAGGATCGGAAAAACATCTTAATATTCGGGAAGACGGAACCCGATATAGGGCTGAAAGAATTTGGGTACCAAAGTTTGGAGATGTGAGAGAAATGGTACTTAAGGAAGCACATAAAACCAGATATTTAATACATCTCAGAGCGGGGAAGATGTACAAAGACCTCAAGAAACACTTTTGGTGGCCGGATATGAAAGCCGATATTGCTAAATACGTAGGAGAATGTTTGACGTGTTCTAAGGTCAAAGCTGAACATCAGAAACCATCATGTCTACTTCAACAACCTGAAATCCCAGAATGGAAAAGGGAAAACATTACCATGGATTTCATTACTAAATTGCCAAGGACTGCAAGTGGTTATGATACTATTTGGGTAATAGTCGATCGTCTCACCAAATCAACACACTTTTTGACAATGAGAGAAGATGATAAAATGGAGAAGTTGGCACGTTTATACTTGAAGGAAGTCGTCACCAGACATGGAATACCAGTCTATATTATCTCTGATAGGGATGGCAGATTTGTTTCAAGATTCTGGCAGACGTTGCAACAAGCATTGAGGTCTCGTCTAGACATGAGTACTGCCTATCACCCACAAACTGATGGGCAAAGTGAAAGGAAGATACAGACCCTTGAAGACATGCTACGAGCATGTGTCATTGATTTCGAAAACAGTTGGGATCGACATCTACCGTTAGCAGAATTTTCCTACAACAACAGTTACCATTCGAGTATTGAGATGGCGCCGTTTGAGGCACTTTATGGTAGAAAGTGCAGGTCTCCGATTTGTTGGATTGAAGTGGGGGATAGACAGATTGCAGGTCCAGAAATTCTCCAAGAAACTACAGAGAAAATCATTCAAATTCAACAACGGTTGAAAACCGCCCAGAGTCGACAAAAGAGCTACGCAGACAGTAAAAGAAAAGATATAGAATTTGAAATTGAAGAGATGGTCATGCTTAAGGTTTCACCTTGGAAAGGTGTTATTCAATTTGGTAAACGGGGAAAACTAAATCCAAGATACATTGGGCCATTCAAGATTATAGATCGTGTCGGACCAGTAGCTTACCGACTTGACTTACCTCAACAACTCGCCGGCGTACATGATACTTTTCACGTATCAAATCTGAAGAAATGCTTAGCCAAAGAAGATCTCACTATTCCTTTAGAAGAAATCCAAATCAATGAAAAACTTCAATTCATTGAAGAACCCGTCGAAATAATGGATCGTGAGGTTAAAAGTCTTAAGCAAAATAAAATACCAATCATTAGGGTTCGATGGAATGCTCGTAGAGGACCCGTGTTCACCTAAGAATGTGAAGATCATATGAAGAAGAAATACCCACACTTATTTCCAGATGATACGTCAACACCTCCAACTGCTTAAAATTTCGGGACGAAATTTATTTAACGGGTAGGTACTGTAGTGACCCGAACTTTTCCATGATTATATATTATATGAGATTAATATTTACATGAATAAATGTTTCCAACATGTTAATCAATCAAACTTGTTAAGACTTGATTATTTGAAACAGTTTAGTGTTAACGTTTGACCACACAGTTTGTCCATGATTCACGAACGTTATAACTTGTATATGACATGATATTATATATATGAACATGTATATATGTTTAACATGATGAAATGATAATTAAAGTATCTCATTATGTATAATAACAATGAACCTTATACATAAAACAAGACTACTAACTTAAGAAATTCAAAACGATATCTATACGTAACGATTATCGTTGCAATAACGTCTTAATGTTTATATATCATATTAAGATATATTAGTACATCATGTTATCATTATAATGTAATAATTTAACATCTCATTAAATATAATAACAATGGGATTAATTACATTTAACGAAATTGTTAACTTAAAGGTTTCGAAACAACACTTACATGTAACAACTAACGATGACTTAACGACTCAGTTAAAATGCATATACATATAGTGTATTAAGATGTATTAGTATACTTTTGAAAGACTTCATGACACATATCAAAGTACTTCTACTTAACAAAAATTCTTACAATTACATTCTCATTCATTTTCATCAACAATTCTACTCGTATGCACCCGTATTCGTACTCGTACAATACACAGCTCCTAGATGTACATACTATTGGTATATACACTTCAATGATTATCTCTTAGCAGCCCTTAATGAGTCATCAAACATGTGGGAACCATTCTTTGTAATCTAGTATGAATTATTTAGCAAGATTATAAAAATATTATTAATCATTCATGACTTATTTACAAGAAAACAAACTTACATATCCTTTATATCTAATCCATATATCACGACCTAAAACACATAAAAACACCTTCATTCTTCAATTTTCTTCATCTGATTGAACTCTCTCAAGTTCTATCTTCAAGTTCTAAGTGTTCTTCATAAATTCTATAAGTTCTAGTTTCATAAAATCAAGAATACTTTCAAGTTTGCAAGTATACTTCCAAGCTTTCTAATTCATTCCAAGTAATCATCTAAGATCAAGAAACCTTTGTTACTTACAGTAGGTTATCATTCTAATTCAAGGTAATACTCATATTCAAACTTTAATTCAATTTCTATAACTATAACTATCTTAATTCGAGTTGAAAATCTTACTTGAACTTGTTTTTGTGTCATGATTCTACTTCAAGAACTTCCAAGCCATCCAAGATCCTTTGAAGCTCTAGATCATTTCTTGTTATTTCCAGTAGGTTTACCTACTATACTTGAGGTAGTATTGATGTTCATAACATCATTCGATTCATATATATATAACTATCTTATTCGAAGATTTAAACTTGTAATCACTTGAACATAGTTTAGTTAATTCTAAACTTGTTCGCAAACAAAGTTAATCCTTCTAACTTAACTTTAAAATCAACTAAACACATGTTCTATATCTATATGATATGTTAACTTAATGATTTAAACCCTGGAAACACGAAGAACACCGTAAAACCGGACATACGCTGTCGTAGTGAAACTGGGGGCTGTCTTGGGTTAGATAATTAAAAACTATGATAAACTTTGATTTAAAAGTTCTTCTTCTGGAAAAATGATTTTTCTTATGAACATGAAACTATATCCAAAAATCATGGTTAAACTCAAAGTGGAAGTATGTTTTTCAAAATGGTCATCAAGACGTCGTTCTTTCGACTGAAATGACAACTTCTTACAAAAATGACTTGTAACTTATATTTCTAACTATAAACCTATATTTTTTTCTGTTTAGTTTCATAAAGTATAGTTCAATATGAAACCATAGCAAGTTGATTCACTCAAAACGGATTTAAAACGAAGAAGTTATGGGTAAAATAAAATTGGAAAATTTTTACTTGTTGTAGCTACGTAAATTTTATAACAAATCCATACTAACCATAACTTAACTAACTTATATTGTATTATTCATGTCTTGATAGACCATAGACACGTATACAATGTTTTGACATATCATATCGACGTCATCTATATATATTATTTGGAACAACCATAGACACTCTATATGAGGTAATGATCGAGTTAGCTATACAGGGTTGAGGTTGATTCCAATATAATATATATACTTTGAGTTGTGATCGATTATGAGACTTGTATGCACTGGGTCGTTGATTGATTCAAGAAATTATATTGATTTATTTCTGTACTACTAACCGTGGATAATTAATTGTGAACTACTAACGTTGGACTGCTAAATTAACAACTTAAATCGTTAAAAACGTAAATAAAATATGTTGTGAATATATTTTGATCATACTTTGATATATATGTATATATTTGTTATAGGTTCGTGAATCGACCAGTGGCCAAGTCTTATTTTCGGCAAAGTAAAAATCTGTGAAAGTCAGTTATAGTCCCACTTTTAAATTCTAATATTTTTGGGATGAAAATACATGCAGCTTTTTAAATGTTTTACAAAATAGACACAAGTACACGAAACTACATTCTATGGTTGGATTATTAAACCGAATATTGCCCCTTCAAGTCTGGTAGCTTAAGAATTAGGGAAATGACCCCTAATTGACGCGAATCCGAAAGATAGATCTATTGGGCCTAACAACCCCCATTCAAGTTATGAATGGCTTTAGTACTTCGATTTATATGGTGATTGCGATTGCCAATTTATGACATACTTGCGAGTATGCGGGGAATATTCTATATGCATTAAAGTTAATGTCAGTTACCAGGTGTTCATCATATGAATAATTTTTATACACTTGCGAGTGTAAGATTATTGAATAAATGAAATCTTGTGGTCTATTATTACGATTTGATAAATATATAGGCTAAAGCTATAACTCACCAACATTTTTGTTGACGTTTAAAGCATGTTTATTCTCAGGTGATTATTAAGAGCTTCCGCTGTTGCATGCTAATTTAAGGACAAGAATTGGAGTCAACATGCTTGTAATATATTGTTTAAAAACTGCATTTGGAGATTTAAAATCGATGCATAATATTATTGTAAACCATTATGTAATGGTCGTGTGTAAAACGTTATCTTTTAGATTATAATAACTTGATAATCTACGTTATGGTTTTTAAACCTTTATCGATAAAATAAAGGTTATGGTTTGTTTTAAAAATGAATGCAGTCTTTGATAAACGTCTCATATAGAGGTCAAAACCTCACAATGAAATCAATTATTATGAAACGTTTATAATCGATATGAACGGGACATTTCAGAAACACACCAACCCACAACGAAACTAGTTTCAGTACAAAAGTGGTATTTCAAACATCGCAACCAATCAGTTAGTCTTACTTCAACGGTTACCCCATATGCTGAACGTAAACTTGCTAAGAGGACGAGAAAATCAAGAAGATGGTAAGCACTTCCATCAACAAACAATCTAATAGAAGTGTGCGATGGCAGAAAAATGGAATGGTTAATCTAGACGATAAAGTTTGTTCATGTGGGCAATGGCAGTTATCAGGGATACCTCGCGGACATGTTATTGCAGCAGCACGACTCTTCGGAGTGGAAGATTTTACTCAATTTAATCACATTGGTTCACAACTCAAACTTATATAAATACGTATTTGGAACACCTCCTTCCTTTGCTCCATCGGTCTGAATGGTCGTATCCATCACCCGGGTTTTACAAATTGTAAAACCTCCCATTAAGAAGAAAAGAGCCCCCTGGACACCCTAAAGGTACAAAACGTATTCCTTCGAAGGGTGAAGATACTGAAAAAATAGTAAGAACTTGTACTTGATGCAAAAAACCAGGTCATGGGAGGGATACGTACAGAGCTTCTTATGACGGAACAGGTGAATCAACTTGTAAAGGGGTAGTAAAAACATCGGCCTCTAAATCGAAGAAGGGTAAATAGAAAGTCACATCTGCTGAAGTGTTTAATGCTTATCAGTCTTAGTTTTATGCAACGTGAAATTTAGGGAGCGTTAATTAGTAACCCACTATCGCAAGTTTATGTTTATTTTATATTATGTTATTGTGGGATTTCGCTTGTTGTAACAAATTGTTGTATTTTAGGTACCTATTGTGTTATTATATTTACATTTATACAACACGCAAGGACGCAAGGAGTTTCTTGCGTACGCAAGCAATGCCTTGCGTTTGCAAAACAGAAACACGCAAGGACGCAAATTGTGGTTTGCGTACGTCAATAGGCAAAATACACACACGCAAGGTGTAAGACCCGTTTATTCGTACGATGTATATATGAAGAGTACGTACGATGTATAACGAATATATATACATATATATATACATATATATATATATATATACATATATATATATATACATATATACATATATATATATATATATATATATATATATATATATATATATATATATATATTTATATATATGTATATGTGTATCGAGTATGTATATATGTTGCACGTACGTAAATAGAGTACGAGAGTGATCAAGGGGTTGTTATATGTGTTCTAGAGGGTATGTACGTCTAGTGTATGAAGGGTACGAGAAGTGTTCGTGTGTTGGGGTTCAAGTACACGAAAAATGGTCAAAACCCACACTATATATATATATATATATATATATATATATATACATATATATATATATGTATACATATATATATATATATGTATATGTGTATCGAGTATGTATATATGTTGCACGTACGTAAATAGAGTACGAGAGTGATCGAGGGGTTGTTATATGTGTTCTAGAGGGTATGTACGTCTAGTGTATGAAGGGTACGAGAAGTGTTCGTGTGTTGGGGTTCAAGTACACGAAAAATGGTCAAAACCCACACTAGGTCGGGGCGCGGCCTTGTGGGATCGCGACACGATAATCCAAGGGATTCAGGATCAGGAGGCACGTCAAAACAACCACCAGACCATGCATGATCTCGCAGTGCGGAGAAAGGAGGCCGCGACGCGGCGGTCCTGGTGAGCTGGTTCTGAATTTTGTAATTTTAAAGGGAAAGTGAGGGCATTTTGGTCTTTTTGCATATGGGACAGATTATATCCTCAAATCTGGTCCATTCATTTCATTTTATTCATTTCTTTTTCTATTTCTTCTTCATTTTCTCTCAAAACATAAATACTTCAAATCATTCAAGAGGGATTTTGGAAAGGAAGAAGCGGGATTCGATCGAGAGCGTAAGAGGCAACCTTGTTCTCCTCGTTCTTAGCTACGATTTGATACTAGCGGTAAGCTCTTACTCCAAATTTCATTTTCGTGTTCATCATCTAAATTTAGGGCTTTTGATTGTATGTTCATAAATGGAACCCCACTAGTTGTTAATGGGAGATGATAACTAGTATTCGGGTATAAAGGTGTTGAAGGCGGGTTTTGGTTTGGTAAACTAATTAACCAAGTTTAATGCTTACAAATGAGTGTAATCACTAGTATTTAGTGATTATTGAAGTAGTGGAAACCATTTGTGTACATTTGGTTGACTAATTTCGAATAGAGTCAAAATTAGGGTTTGTTGGGGATTTCGGTTCGATTGTCGATTGAGTAAGGTTATAAACTTATAGTGAGTTAAGTTAAAGTATAAACTTGAGTTAATGACTTTTTAAAGTCAAAACTAGCAAATGGTGAGAGGTTGACTTTTAAGGGTCAAAATGGGTTTTGGGCGAATATGCGGACTAGTGTGTGTTTTATGGCTAAATGTGGTGTCTTTATGTATTTCGAGAATGCGGGAACTAGTCTCGTTGGTTTCAGACCTTCGAGTAGCGTTAAAAGTGCAAAAGGGTGTGATTTGCACTTGTTGTTCATTTGGGCGGGTCGAGAGTCCAAATGAGTTTGTATTGATGATTATATGATAAATGGAATAGGTACATTCCAATGGCGAGTTGCGAGATTAGATTTCACTTCATCGAGGCATTTAAGGTGAGTGTAAATTTACTATACGTGTATGTATGCGTAGGATGGGTGCGTGTGTGTAAGGTGACCTTTGTTTGGGTTTACTCTATGTTTGTGTGGGAGAATGGACTCCTCTTGTGCTTCGGGTCCAGCTGATACGCTTATGCGTTTTGGGTTATTACCCTTGGTGTGGTGATTTAGCAAGCGTATTAGATAAACCCCTTTGGCGATGGGTTTTGCTAGCATTTGTTGTCGAGGAGATGAATCTCGGGTAGTGCGGATTCATGATGACTCGGGTAGTTCGGTCATCTTGGTGATGAGGTGGTGAATTTCAGGTTGTGCGAATTCACTAAGGCTCGGGTAGTTCGGCCAACCTCGGTTGTTGAAGCGGAAGGAAGTGAATCTCGGGTAGTGCGAATTCACTAAGGCTCGGGTAGTTCGGCCAACCTTCATGTGGTCTAGGTTAAGGGGTTAACCTTATTGTTGTTGTTAATTATATTTATTATATATGCGTACATACTTATTGTTGTGTTGTAGCTAATCTTGTGACGTTAGCTTGGTGATTACGTAGCGTGTAGCTACTTTGTGTATGTGCTCTTTTGTAGCTTGTTTACCATGCGGAGGCGGTATGTGTTTACTTTTGTACTTGGTGATGCGTAGTCATTTTATGCATATGTATGTGTATAGTATCTTTACATTCACTAAGCATTAGCTTACCCTCTCGTTGTTGATATTTTTATAGGTTCGCGTGATGGCGGCTCGGGTAAGCATGGGGATTAGAGATCTTGGCTAGGTTGCTTTAGAAGATCTTGCTTTTGGACTCGATTTAGGATTGGGTAGCATAGTCCCAATCACCATGCTACGTTTTGTGTAAAAAGTAACTAGTTGGGTCATGTGACATATATCGGTTTAGTCAAATGGGTCATGAGTAATAACCGGTTTATGATTTAACTAACGTATTATTGTACTAAGGAGTTTAAATTATTATTGTATGTTTTTAAGTTCGTTGAACTTACTTTGATAACAAATACGTTTTGGAAATTGTGTAATGGGACCTAAAGTGTTATGTAATGTATATTAAAAAGGAAAAATTTTTATGGGCCGGTAATCGACGGGTTGGGTCGTTACAAGTGGTATCAGAGCATGGTCTAAGGGATTTAGGTGACTTGAGATAGGTGCGTAGACTTAGACTTTTGTATGTGTGCTTGTTTGTTGCGGGACTTGTAGGAGTACAGATTGGAATGGGTTGTAGTTAGTGCCTTAGTTTGTAGGCGAACTAACTAGGATTGTAGCTTGCATCGTGATATCGTTTTGTGTATGTTTATATCGCGTTGTGTTTGTGTTTGTGTTTGCTTTTGCGAATATCATCGAGCAAGGTAGTCGTTGTACTAACAAGTTGAGATGGCGTGTGAATGTAATAATGACTAGCTACCATTGTTACGAGTACAAATTGTGTCTAACAAGTGATGTAAGACGATTATTGAGCAAGATGGGGCGGTGTTGTGTGTGTATATTTTTATGCGTTCGTGGTTTAATCGTTTTGCATTCCTTAGATTGAAGATGAAAGATGAATACGGAAGGGATGGGCGTACTCATGAAGGGGAGAGTGAGTTAACGGTAAGGGTTGAAGCCGCGATCAAACAATATGTCTCGGGTTTGGCCAACGAAGTTAGACAAGAAGCCAAGGAGTCAATCGAAGGACGGGTAACCAAAATGGTCCGAGACCAAGTGGCAAAGGTCGTAAGGGAAGAGTTTGAGAAGAGGTTTTCCAAACCTCGAGGTAGTGATGATGAAGAAGTACTTGCAAGGTTAGAGTCACATGGTGCTCCGGTTAAGAGGGCGCGAAGTACGCCTGATGGCGTCGGGAATGGGAATAAGAAGAGTAAGGGAGGTTACACAAGGACGCAAGGTTTTGCTTGCGTACGCAAGAAAATCACTTGCGTCCTTGCATATTCATGAGTAGTTCCCTATTTACACCACACACAAGGACGCAAGATGTTGCTTGCGTACGCAAGAAAATCACTTGCGTCCTTGCGTGCTATATCAAAAAACCTGTCAGCATAACTATTTCCCTATTTACACCATACAATTGCATTTACATAAAGATTACAACTGTTAGCTACAATGTATCAATCAACCCGAATCTTTGATTTTTATGGTGGAGTTGGTGGCGGCGGTTCTTGTGTATCAAAACATGCACGGAAGAACGTCCTTGCCATTCTTTTTCTATACTGCTCTGCAGCCTTTTGAGCATCTCCAAGGTTTGATTCTCCTCTCATCCATAAATAATCCTCTCCATATGTATGCACACCCAAACCCCACAATCACCGTGACCACCACTCTGCATTGGCACAATGGGACCATTTTCAATCATCAACTCCACACTCTCTTTGTTTTCATAGTATTCGAAAATTTGGGAGTCTTGCGTCTTGTTAAAATAGTCAATCGCCATCATGTACATCGGCAAGTTGTCACCCAAATTTTTGAAAACTTCATCAAGTTGTTGTGTACTGACACATCCGGGTAAACTGTCGTACACAAAAACCTTCATTTCTTCTAACTTCAACTGAAGCAGCAGGAAATGTTTTTGTTCACTAAAATGTAATGGGATCAAGACCTGAAACACATAGACAGTTAATAAAAGAGACAAATAAATAACATATGCAAGGACGTAAGATTAACCTTGCGAACACACATGTATGATACGCAAGGACACAAGACTGACCTTGCGACCAATATATAACGAGAGGCAAGGATGCAAATACAACCTTGCGATCGAACACAAAGACGCAAGGTCGGAAGAAAGCTTTGTGGAACCTAAATTTATGTCTACCAACATCCATCTATCTATGTAAACATAGCTATTTGGGCTTGGTTAGCCTATTTGGGCTTAGTTTTATCAATTTCCCATTGGTCAAAATACTCATAAATCTCAAAGTGATTTTACAGTATGCTCTTAAAATTTTGAATTTGTCATTATGCCCTCTGATTATGCACCAATGGCGGATCTCGAATCGAATGTCACTGATTTCACAGGTTAAAACTTCAAAAAAATTTCTACTAGATGTCTTATTTTAATGGTGTTCCTAAAAAATGTACACTATCCAGTGGTGTTATTAGTTAAAAACTCAAAAAATTTTCCAGTACCTCGCGTATTTCAGTGGTGTCCTGTGCAACTACTGGACCTAAAGTAGATCTGCCTCTGCTATGCACCACACACGACATGTGCTAATCAGTGTGTGGTGTTTGGTGCCTTGGTCATTGATTGTTTTACCGACTACCTCGCAACGCAAAGCATATACACACAGTATGTGTATGTCTCCCTGTTGTGTGTGTTGGTCCGGATAAGATCATATTTTCAGGATATGATTTTCTGACATTTTCAAGATTTGTAGGATAACATTTTATCTATTTAAATACATTGGCCTATGATCAGTTAGTTTCACCATTATAACAAGCTTCATTTGATCATTATTCCTATGTTTTTCATTTTCGAAAGGTATCATATTCGCCATATTTGTTAATTTCTTCGTTTTAGTGTAATAATATCTCAAAATGATGAAATATTTGGACTTTATATTTGTTACGGAGGTGCATTTGCAATTATGAACAACATGCCAATCTATCTGTCAATTTAGTGTGTTATAACACGCTTAAATATTCTCGTTTATCCCGAAATATCAATAACTTGCAAAACACTTTTGAGACTTAACTACACGGATAGCCACCGCGAGTTGTCAAATATTGAATGTTTAGTCACTATGGTTATTTTTTTAATGAGGTTAACAAATCTTGCACAATTAGTCATTCCGTCTCACAGACGTTAACTTTTTCGTTAAGTTAAATCACAAGGCTTGCACATGATGGGTAAAATAGTCATTTTACCATTTCTTTTTCTTTCACTTTCTTCATCTTCGTTCCAATTAAAAACCTTAATTCAACACATCCAACAACAAGAACTCAACTGGCTCTAACATTTTCATCTAAATACTTTACCAAATCATAATCAAACACTTCCATCTTTAATTTTGATGGAACCTCAAAAATTACATCTCCCCATTAATCTCAAAAATCAAAAATAGACAACGTAATTGTGTTATTGTATATATCATAAAACAGATTACATTGTGTATATATAGGCTAGGAGAACTTGGAGCCTAAGTTAATACCTAAACCTTAAGCCCATTATACGATTGGGCTTAATACTAAATACATTATGCCTAATATTCCCCCGTAAGCTGAGGCAAGGAAACGACTCTTAGCTTAGACCGTAGAAGAAGAAATCTCAGTGACGCAAGTGGCTTAGTGAAGATGTCTGCAATCTGATCATCTGTAGTTATAAACTGAACCGACAATTTTTATTGGGTAACTCTTTCTCGAACAAAGTGAAAATCTACTTCAACATGCTTTGTACGTGCATGGAATACAGGGTTTTTGGATAGATACGTGGCACCAAGGTTATCACACCACAATGTGGGTACTTTGCTATCTTTCACATGAAGTTCACACAATAAATCTTGCACCCAAGTAAGTTCAGCTACAGTGTCAGCTAATGCTTTGTACTCTAACTCTGTTGATGAGCGAGAAACTATCTTTTGCTTACGAGCAGACCAAGACACCAAGTTTGATCCCAAATATATAGCGTATCCCCCCGTGGATCGACGGTAGTCGGGACTACCAGCCTAATCCGCATCATAAAGGCCTGTCAAAGACGAAGGCGCTGATTCTGTATAGGCGTGAAGAGAGATGCCAGAAGCATGTTGTAGACGCAGTCCAAAATTAGCAGTGCCTTGCAGATAATGAAGAATGCACTTGGCAGCAGACCATTGATTGTTAGTGGGAGAGTGCATATACTGGCAAACTTTATTCACAGCAAATGTGATGTCAGGACGAGTGAGAGTAACATACTGAAGGGCCCCAACAACTTGGCGATATTTAACTGGATCCCCAAAAATAGCACTATCACCAAGAGCAAGATGAGTGTTAGGAGCCATTGGAGATGAGACTGGTTTGATGTCCGAGAGGTTGGCTCGTTCCAGGAGCTCATGAATGTACTTCCGTTGTGAGAGAATAATATCGTTACCTGTGCGAGTCACCTCAATCCCGAGAAAATAAGAAAGATTACCCATATCTTTGATTATGAATGTACGCCCAAGACTAGCTATAACAGTATCAATGGCAGACTAATTATTACCTGTCAAAACAATGTCATCCACATAGACAAGCATATATAAAAGTGTAGTCCAATCAGAATAAATAAATAAGGATGGATCCATCTTGGAGCCGTGAAAACTCAAGGAAATAAGAGCATGTGATAAACGACGAAACCATGCTCGAGGTGCCTGCTTTAGCCCATACAAGGACTTATGAAGTAGGAAAACGTGATCCGATTTTGCAGAGTCAACAAAACCTAGGGGTTGCCGTAAATACACGGTCTCATCAAGGTCGCCATGGAAGAATTCATTCTGCACATCTAATTGTTGAAGAGAACATTTTTGAGAGACTGCAAGGGAGAGCACAACTCGAATAGTAGTAAACTTAACAACTGGGCTAAAAGTTTCTTGATAATTGATGCCTGGCAATTGTCGAAACCCTTTGGCAACAAGAAGGGCTTTATAACGTGTAATTGCCCCAGAGTGATCACGTTTGATTTATAAACCCATTTACAATCAACAACGTTGGCGTCAAGAGTCCGGGGTACAAGAGACCAAGTGCCATTTCGCATCAATGCAGAATACTCTTCGGCCATGGTAAAAGCAGTGAATTTTTTTTTTTTTTTTTGTGATCTGGCAGCCTTGTGTGTGGCGCCTAGGGTTTGGGGATATTGTCTCTGATACCAAAATAGACAACGTAATTGTGTTATTGTATATATCACAAAACAGATTACATTGTGTATATATAGGCTAGGAGAACTTGGAGCGTAAGTTAATACCTAAACCCTAAGCCCATTATATGATTGGGCTTAATACTAAATAGATTATGTCTAATAATCAAAAACTTCACTTGCATTTTGAAACCAAAACCCAAAATAAAAATACGTAAATCAAAACCCAAAATCTTGTTAACCTAAAATTAGTTACTGAACATTCTTTTAATTCGAATTCACGGTGTCTCGAAATTACATGCTACAAAACCTTCACCCATGATTTCCAGATGTATAACAAGTTAACAAAACCTTCATGTTTTCATATAATGAATCACAAGTCAAAGTTTTTTTTTTCCAACAACACAGTAACACGAAACCCAAATTTGACTTACCGAATTTTTGTGTGGTGATGGTGGTGCTTAGGGCTTCGTAGATGAAAGAAACAATTTATAGGTGGGTTTGTGTTCCATATCGATTTAAGGTTTATTGATTTTCAGATCCAAACCTGCACCATCTATTTTTTGATCTGATTGAAACTTTAAATGAATCCTGACATAAATTGATTTTTATATTGCTGGAATTGCAGGTTGAATTCTTGTATATGAAACCTATCAGCATCGACCGCCGCCACCAGTGCTTTCAATTTACGACTTTCAATGCTTATTATCCCTCTATTCCTTTCTTCTTCGCAACATTTGAACGATTTAAGCCTTACTTTGTTTGTATACGGTCTACTAACGGTGGTTGGATCTGGCGCTAGTAGATTATAACGGTAATTTTAGGTTATATCAATATACCGTCAATATGAATGATCAAACATATTTTCACGGGGTTATCGTGAATCTACGATTGAGTTCAATAAATTAGGTTTAATGGCCAACTGACCTTCTAGCCTCCGACGAATGTCGTAGATAACCCGTACAGGAACCAATATGATTCCGATAGGGTGGTCGATCGTAAGTCCACCAACAACCTAGTTTACAAGGTTAAGTGGCCCCAAGACATGAAGGATTTAGAGAACAATGATGTAGATCATGCGAATGTAATTTGTACGTGAGAGTATGCTATGTGTTACGTGGAATGTAACATCGTACCCCTTAGGGTTTTAGAGCCATATATTTATAGGCTAGCAATTAAGGTTTGAGGGGATTCTATCCACATATAACTGTAATCTATTCCATAACTAATGTGCGTTATTTAAGGAAATCGAATATAGGTTGGTCTTATTGTTTAGCTTAGCGTGCAATGTAAAAAGTTTGACCAAGTCATTAAAGCTCATCCAATGGTATACGCGCATAAGGAGCATGGCTATACCCTTGGTTTTATTCATAGCGTACGCAAACAGTGGCATCTAGTACGTAGTTTAGGACTTATATGCGTATTCTGCCTATGCATGCGGATATGCGTATCATTAAGTCCCACCGTTCGATGTCATATATAGTGACAACAAATGCATGGTGTCGAACTTTAAAAGAAAAATACAGTCCATTCAAATGCGACTAAGAAATCAAGTAGTACTTGAAACGGAACCAAAGTTGCAAAATTTTAAAGTTTATTTTGAAAACCATGCCAATGGTGCATTTAATGCAATTTATGCGCGTAGTCGCAAAAACATCCTTTCGCTTATGATTCCTGCACCCGAGGTGACAACTGTCACTGTTACCCCAAAAGGCAATGATGGTTATTACTCCCTTCGTCCCATTACAAGTGTTCACTTACTTTTTGCACACAGTTTTAGAAAATCCCACTAACTCCATTCTCCACCAATCAGAAATCTTCTCTCTTCAGAATAACCTCTTCTGATTGGTTGAAATACAAAGTGGACACTTGATATGGGACGTCCCAAAATAGAAATGTGAACACTTTAAGTGGGACGGAGGGAGTATTCTGTAGTGACCCGAACTTTTCCATGTTTATATATATTAAATGAAAATGATATTTACATGATTAAGTGTTTCCAACATGTTAAGCAATCAAACTTGTTAAGACTTGATTAATTGAAATAGGTTTCATATAGACAATTGACCACCCAAGTTGACCGGTGATTCACGAACGTTAAAACTTGTAAAAACTATATGATGACATATATATGATTATATATATAGTTAACATGATATTATGATATGTAAGTATCTCATTAGGTATTTTAACAATGAGTTATATACATAAAATTGTGTTTATTGAATTAAGAAACTCGAAACGATATATATAACGATTATCGTTATAACAACGTCTTACTAATTACATATGAATCATATTAAGATATTGTTACACTATGTTTAATCATGATAAATGATAAGTAAACATGTCATTATGTATATTAACAATGAACTACATATGTAAAAACAAGACTACTAACTTAAGGATTTCAAAACGAGACATATATGTAACGATTATCGTTGAAACGACATTTAAATGTATATATATCATATTAAGATATATTAATATATCATAATATCAAGATAATATAATAATTTAATATCTCATTAGATATAATAAACATTGGGTTAACAACATTTAACAAGATCGTTAACTTAAAGGTTTCAAATCAACATTTACATGTAACGACTAACGATGACTTAACGACTCAGTTAAAATGTATATACATGTAGTGTTTTAATATGTATTCATACACTTTTGAAAGACTTCAAGACACTTATCAAAATACTTCTACTTAACAAAAATGCTTACAATTACATCCTCGTTCAGTTTCATCAACAATTCTACTCGTATGCACCCGTATTCGTACTCTTACAATACACAGCTTTTAGATGTATGTACTATTGGTATATACACTCCAATGATCAGCTCTTAGCAGCCCATGTGAGTCACCTAACACATTTGGGATCCTTTATTTGGCAACTAGCATGAAATATCTCATAAAATTACGAAAATATGAGTAATCATTCATACCTTATTTACATGAAAACAAAATTACACATCCTTTATATCTAATCCATATACCAATGAACAAAAATGTCTACAAACACTTTCATTCTTCAATTTTCTTCATCTAAGTGATCTCTCTCAAGTTCTATCTTCAAGTTCTAAGTGTTCTTCATAAATTCTATAAGTTCTAGTTTCATAAAATCAAGAATACTTCCAAGTTTGCTAGCTTACTTCCAATCTTATAAAGTGATCATCCAACTTCAAGAAATCTTTCTTATTTATAGTAATATATCTTTCTAATACAAGGTAATACTCATATTCAAACTTTGATTCAATTTCTATAACTATAACAATCTTATTTCGAGTGGAAATCTTACTTGAACTTGTTTTCGTGTCATGATTCTGCTTCAAGAACTTTCAAGCCATCCAAGGATCCTTTGAAGCTAGATCTATCTTTCTCATTTCCAGTAGGTTTATCCACAAAACCTGAGGTAGTAATGATGTTCATAACATCATTCGATTCATATATATAAAACTACCTTATTCGAAGGTTTAAACTTGAAATCACTAGAACATAGTTTAGTTAATTCTAAACTTGTTCGCAAACAAAAATTAATCCTTCTAACTTGACTTTTAAAATCAACTAAACACATGTTCTATATCTATATGATATGCTAACTTAATGATTTAAAATCGGAAAACACGAAAAACACCGTAAAACCGGATATACGCCGTTGTAGTAACACCGCGGGCTGTTTTGGGTTAGTTAATTAAAAACTATGATAAATTTTGATTTAAAAGTTGTTCTTCTGGGAAAATTATTTTTCTTATGAACATGAAACTATATCCAAAAATCATGGTTAAACTCAAAGTGGAAGTATGTTTTCCAAAATGGTCATCTAGACGTCGTTCTTTCGACTGAAATGACTACCTATACAAAAAAGACTTGTAACCTATAATTCCGACTATAAACTTATAATTTTTCTGTATAGATTCATAAACTTAAGTTCAATATGAAACCATATCAATTGTATTCACTCAAAACGGATTTAAAACGAAGAAGTTATGGGTAAAACAAGATTGGTTATTTTTTCATGTTGTAGCTACGTGAAAATTGGTAACAAATCTATATTAATCATATCCTAGCTAACTTATATTGTATTATACATGTATTCTAATATATTATGTAATCTTGAGATACCATAGACACGTATGCAAATGTTTTGACATATCATATCGACCCATCTATATATGTTATTTGGAACAACCATAGACACTCTATATGCAGTAATGTTGGAGTTAGCTATACAGGGTTGAGGTTGATTCCAAAAATATATAAAGTTTGATATGTGATCTAGCCTGAGACGTGTATACACTGGGTCGTGGATTGATTCAAGATAATATATATCAATTTATTTCTGTACATCTAATTATGGACAACTAGTTGTAGGTTACTAACAAGGACAGCTGACTTAATAAACTTAAAACAGTAAAACATATTAAAAATGTTGTAAATATATTTTGAACATACTTTGATATATATGTACATATTTGTTATAGGTTCGTGAATCGACCAGTGGCCAAGTCTTACTTCCCGACGAAGTAAAAATCTGTGAAAGTGAGTTATAGTCCCACTTTTAAAATCTAATATTTTGGGATGAGAATACATGCAGTTTTATAAATGTTTTACGAAATAGACACAAGTAAATGAAACTACATTATATGGGTGAATGATCGAAGCCGAATATGCCCCTTTTGCTTGGTAGCCTAAGAATTAGTAAACCGATCTACTAATTGACGCGAATCCTAAAGATAGATCTATTGGGCCTAACGAACCCCATCCAAAGTACCGGATGCTTTAGTACTTCGAATTCATTTTTATCATGTCCGATGGATTTCCCAGAATGATAGGGGATAATCTTATATGCATCTTGTTAATGTCGGTTACCAGGTGTTCACCATATGAATGATTTTTTTTATCTCTATGTATGGGATGTATATTGAAATATGAAATCTTGTGGTCTATTATTATGATTTGATAATATATAGGTTAAACCTATAACTCACCAACATTTTCGTTGACGTTTTAAGCATGTTTATTCTCAGGTGATTATTAAGAGCTTTCGCTGTTGCATACTAAAATAAGGATAAGATTTGGAGTCCATGCTTGTATGATATTATGTAAAAACTGCATTCAAGAAACTTATTTTTGATGTAATATATTCTTATTGTAAACCATTATGTAATGGTCGTGTGTAAACGGTATATTTTAGATTATCATTATTTGATAATCTGCGTAATGCTTTTTAAACCTTTATAGATAAAATAAAGGTTATGGTTGTTTTAAATATGAATGCAGTCTTTGAAAAACGTCTCATATATAGGTCAAAACCTCGCGACGAAATCAATTAATATGGAACGTTTATAATCAATATGAACGGGATATTTCAGTTGGTATCCGAGCGTTGGTCTTAGAGAACCAGAAAATTGCATTAGTGTGTCTTACTGAGTTTGTTAGGATGCATTCGTGAGTCTGGACTTCGACCGTGTTTTTCTTCAAAAACGATTGCTTAACATTTTTTTGTTGGAAACTATATATTATTAACATGTAAATATTATGTGATATATTAATCTCTTAACGTGTTTGATATTGTGTGATAGATGTCTACCTCTAGTACAAATCCCATTGATTCACCTAATAATAATGAAGAGTCGAATATATTTTGGGAAGATTCACAAATTCCCAAAGAGGAACCGGAAGAGGAGGAACCGGAAGAAGAGGAACCAGAAGACGATGAATCGGAAGAGGAGGAACCAGAAGAAGAGGTTTCGAAGGAAGAAATATTGATACCTATAGTAAATCGATTAAATAAAAGAAAATCCTCAACCAACGGACCAAAGTTAATAATGGTCAATGGTGTTTCCGCCGAGGAAGCAAAATATTGGGAAGATTACCAATTTTCTGATGAATCAGATCCCGATGAGGATTCCGATGATGTTATAGAAATTACCTCGACCCAATTTAATAAAGCGAAAGAAATAATAAGGGAAAAGGTATAAAAATAGAGAAACTCGATTCCAACCCCTATGAACTTTATATGTATCGACAACATCCGTATTTCCTAAAATGTAACCATGACCCGGGAACCTCTAAACCACCAGGTTTTTCTAAAACATTATGGAAAACGACGGCTCGTATTAGAGGAACACCATATATTCCTAGAAAATTAGGAAAACGAACCAAGTCCGAAGAAGAAGAAACCAGTGATTCAGATTAGAAGGTTGTAATCATGTTGTGTATTATATGTATTGTAGTGTGCTTGTACTTTTATGTTCTATGTAAAAATTTCTTGTATTGTTTGTTAATTATCTTTTACGAATCTAATCCTTGTCTATTTTATAGTATAAAAACAAAATGGACGTTAATGGTAGACAACCGAATATTTTAGAAGACCTACCAGAGGATATGATTGAGGAAATCTTGTCTAGAGTCGGTCAGAATTCATCAGCACATTTAGTTATGGCGAAATTAACTTGTCAAACATTTGAAAGACTTTTCAGAAATGCCTTAGTTTATAAAAGGCTTTCCTTTGATAGGTGGGGTATATCACATTGGGGAGACCGTAAGTTATGCCGTGTTTTCTTTAAAGCGTTAAATGCGGGGAACCCAAATGCAATTTTACGCTACGGGTTAAGAACCTATTTTGACTCAACATATCCCAACATAGGATTTCGTGAATTAGAAAGAGCTTATAACATGCAACATAAAGAAGCATGTTATGCTTACGGGTTAGTGATGTTCGCTTCTTACCAAAGTGAGAAAAAGAACATTGGATTGTAACTTTTAAATAAAACCTTCCCACAAGTGACGGATTCAGTAGTTGGGGTGAGAAATAAGGTTTTTAGATTATTAAGGGGCTGTTGGACATTACGAAACCCTCGTCCTTTTGACGACATTACAACATGCTGCCTAGCCAATGGTCATAACGGTTATTTTCCACAAGACCAAGGATGGGAAGTCGTCTTAGTAAAACCAGAATGCATGACTTGTTTCTGGACTTATGAATTACGTGTCTTTATTTCCTTTGCTGAACAACTTGCGTATTAACTAGATTTATCTTCAAAACTGTCCTGTATCAAAGTGTACTATATTTCATGTTATATGTAATATAGCGATGTTGTAAGTTTGAAGAATATTTATATGTGATATATTATTATAATCAGATTTTCATATGGAATTGTAGTAGTTGAATTGTATATTAGCTACTAAGTATGAACTTAACGGGTAGGTAGTACCCGAATTTAAACTTATAAAATGCTAATATGAAGAAAAAGCTTTTATAAATGAGTTCATATTTTGCTACGAAATACTATTGACTACTCTTAATATTCTGTATGATTAACTCGATTCAGTTGGCTATTTTGAAGGAAATGGCACCGACTACTCGACACACCATGAATATGAGCGAAGAGGAATTTCGTACCATTCTTGCTGCAAACATAGCCGCAGTACAGGCTGCGCTACATACCAACAATAACTCTGAATCTAGCAATGCAGCTAACGGCGCAAGAAATCGTGTAGGATGCTCCTACAAAGAATTCACTGCCTGCAAACCTTTGGAATTTGATGGAACCGAAGGACCAATTGGATTGAAACGGTGGACCGAGAAAGTCGAATCGGTGTTTGCCATAAGTAAGTGTACTGAAGAGGACAAAGTTAAGTACGCTACGCATACCTTCACAGGTACTGCGTTAACGTGGTAGAACACCTATCTTGAACAAGTAGGACAAAATGCTGCTTACGCACTACCGTGGTCGGCATTCAAGCGATTGACGAACGAGTAGTACCGTCCTAGAAACGAAGTCAATAAACTCAAGGCAGAACTTAGAGAGTTACGAACACAAGGGTTTGACGTTACCACATATGAACGACGATTCACAGAGTTGTGTCTATTATGTCCGGGAGCATTCAAATATGAAGAAGAGAAGATCGACGCGTTTGTAAAAGGGTTACCAGTAAGGATTCAAGAAGATGTGAGTTCACACGAGCCCGCTTCTATACAGAAGGTAAGTCGAATGGCTCATAAACTCATAAATCAGATTGAGGGAAGAATTAAAGAGCAGGCGGCCGAAGAAGCCAACACGAAATAACTCAAGAGGAAGTGGGAGGAAAACGATGACAAGAGTCACCCATACAACAAAAACAACAATTACAACCACAATCGCAACAACTATCCCAACAACCGCAACAACAATCGCAACAATAACCGCAATCCTAACAATAACTACAACAAACATCCCAACAACAACAACAACTACAACAACCATTTCAATAACAATAACAATCCCAACAACAACCTCAATAACAACAACGGTAACAAAAACCAAAAACAGCCATGTCATAGGTGTGAAGAAAATCATCAGGGGTTTTGCACGACATTTTGCAACAGGTGTAAAAGAAATGGTCATAGCGCGACAAAGTGTGAGGTCTACGGACCAAAGTTTAACAGAACTAAAGGAACAAATAATGTCGGAACAAGTAATGCCGAAACGAATAGTGTCGGAGCAAGTAATACCAACGCTGTTTGTTATAAATGTGGAAAACCGGGGCACATTATTAGAAATTGCCCGAATCAGGGGAATACTAATGGGCAGGGCCATGGATGAGTTTTCAATATTAATGCGGCAGAAGCACAGGAAGACCCGGAGCTTGTTACGGGTACGTTTCTTATTGACGATAAATCTGCTTATGTTTTATTTGATTCGGGTGCGGATAGAAGCTATATGAGTAGAGAATTTTGTGCTAAATTAAGTTGCCCATTGACGCCTTTGGATAGTAAATTTTTACTCAAATTAGCAAACGGTAAATTAGTTTCAGCAGATAATATATGTCGGGAGAGAGAAATTAAACTGGGGGATGAAACGTTTAAAATTGATTTAATACCAGTCGAGTTAGGGAGTTTTGATATAATAATTGGCATGGACTGGTTGAAAAAGGTGAGAGCAGAGGTCGTTTGTTACAATAATGCAATTCGCATTATGCGTGAAAAAGGAAAACCTTTAATGGTGTACGGAGAAAAGAACAACGCGAAATTAAATCTTATTAGTAGTTTGAAGGCGCAAAAACTAATAAGAAAAGGTTGTTACGTCATTCTAGCACACATCGAGGAAGTTAAACCTGAAGAAAAGAACATCAGTGATGTTCCCGTCGCAAAAGAATTTCCCGATGTATTTCCGAAAGAATTACCGGGATTACCCGTACATCAATCCGTTGAATTTCAAATAGACCTTGTACCAGGAGCTGCACCAATAGCTTGTGCTCCATACAAGCTCGCACCCAGCGAAATGAAAGAATTACAAAGTCAGTTACAGGAACTTTTAGAGCGTGGTTTCATTCGACCAAGCACATCACCATGGGGAGCTCCTGTTTTGTTTGTCAAGAAGAAAGATGGTACATTCAGGTTGTGTATCGACTACCGAGAGTTGAACAAACTTACCATCAAGAACCGCTACCCACTACCGAGAATCGACGACTTATTTGATCAACTACAAGGCTCGTCTGTTTATTCGAAGATCGATTTACGTTCTGGATATCATTAAATGCGAGTGAAGGAGGATGATATTCCAAAGACTGCTTTTAAGAAGCATTACAGTCATTACGAGTTTATGGTTATGCCGTTTGGATTGACTAACGCACCAGCTGTATTCATGCACCTCATGAACCGAGTGTGTGGGCCATATCTTGGCAAGTTTGTCATTGTTTTCATCGATGACATACTTATTTACTCGAAGAATGATCAAGAGCACGAAGAACATTTGAGAAAAGTGCTAGAGTTGCTGAGAAAAGAAAAACTGTACGCTAAGTTTTCAAAGTGTGCATTTTGGTTGGAAGAAGTTCAATTCCTTGGTCACATAGTGAACAAAGAAGGTATTCAGGTGGATCCAGCAAAGATTGAAACCGTTGAAAAGTGAGAAACCCCGAAAACTCCGAAACACATACGCAAGTTTTTAGGACTAGCTGGTTACTACAGAAGGTTCATCCAAGACTTTTCCAGAATAGCAAAACCCTTGACTGCATTAACGCATAAAGGGAAGAAATTTGAATGGAAAGATGAACAAGAGAAAGCGTTTGAATTGTTAAAGAAAAAGTTAACTACGGCACCTATATTGTCATTACCTGAAGGGAATGATGATTTTGTGATATATTGTGACGCCTCAAAGCAAGGTCTCGATTGTGTATTAATGCAACAAACAAAGTAATTGCTTATGCGTCTAGACAATTGAAGATTCACGAACAGAATTATACGACGCATGATTTGGAATTAGGCACGGTTGTTTTTGCATTAAAGACTTGGAGGCACTACTTATATGGGGTCAAAAGTATTATATATACCGACCACAAAAGTCTTCAACACATATTTAATCAGAAACAACTGAATATGAGGCAGCGTAGGTGGATTGAATTGTTGAATGATTACAACTTTGAGTTTCGTTACCACCCGGGGAAGGCAAATGTGGTAGCCGACGCCTTGAGCAGAAAGGACAGAGAACTCATTCGAGTAAAAGCTATGAATATAATGATTCACACTAACCTTACTACTCAAATAAAGGAGGCGCAACAAGGAGTTTTAAAAGAGGAAATTTAAAGGACGAAATACCCAAAGGATCGGAGAAGCATCTTAATATTCGGGAAGATGGAACCCGGTATAGGGCTGAAAGAATTTGGGTACCAAAATTTGGAGATATGAGAGAAATGGTACTTAGAGAAGCTCATAAAACCAGATACTCAATACATCCTGGAACGGGGAAGATGTACAAGGATCTCAAGAAACATTTTTGGTAACCAGGTATGAAAGCCGATGTTGCTAAATACGTAGGGGAATGTTTGACGTGTTCTAAGGTCAAAGCAGAGCATCAGAAACCATCAGGTCTACTTCAACAACCTGAAATCCCGGAATGGAAATGGGAAAACATTACCATGGATCTCATCACTAAATTGCCAAGGACTGCAAGTGTTTTTGATACTATTTTGGTAATAGTTGATCGTCTCACCAAATCAGCACACTTTCTGCCAATGAGAGAAGATGAAAAAATGGAGAAGTTGGCGTGATTGTATTTGAAGGAGGTTGTCTCCAGACATGGAATACCCATCTCTATTATCTCTGATAGGGATGGTAGATTTATTTCAAGGTTCTGGCAGACGTTGCAACAAGCATTGGGGACTCGTCTAGACATGAGTACTGCCTATCATCCACAAACTGATGGGCAGAGCTAAAGGACGATACAAACGCTTGAAGACATGCTACGAGCATGTGTTATTGATTTCGGAAATAGTTGGGATCGACATCTACCGTTAGCAGAATTTTCCTACAACAACAGCTACCATTCAAGCATTGAGATGGCGCCGTTTGAAGCACTTTATGGTAGAAAGTGCAGGTCTCCGATTTGTTGGAGTGAAGTGGGGGATAGACAGATTACGGGTCCAGAGATAATACAAGAAACTACCGAGAAGATCATCCAAATTCAACAACGGTTGAAAACTGCCCAAAGTCGACAAAAGAGCTACGCCGACATTAAAAGAAAATATATAGAATTTGAAATTCAAGAGATGGTCATGCTTAAGGTTGCACCTTGGAAAGGCGTTGTTCGATTTGGTAAACGAGGGAAATTAAATCCAAGGTATATTGGACCATTCAAGATTATTGATCGTGTCGGACCAGCAGCTTACCGACTTGAGTTACCTCAACAACTCGCGGCTGTACATAACACTTTCCACGTCTCGAATTTGAAGAAATATTTTGCTAAATAAGATCTCACTATTCCGTTAGACGAAATCCAAATCAACGAAAAACTTCAATTCATCGAGGAACCCGTTGAAATAATGGATCGTGAGGTTAAAAGACTTAAACAAAACAAGATACCAATTGTTAAGGTTCAATGGAATGCTTGTAGAGGACCCGATTTCACCTGGAAATAAGAATATTGGATGAAGAAGAAATACCCGCACTTATTTCCAGAAGATACGTCAACACCTCCAACTGCTTAAAATTTCGGGACGAAATTTATTTAACGGGTAGGTACTGTAGTGACCCGAACTTTTCCATGTTTATATATATTAAATGAAAATGATATTTACATGATTAAGTGTTTCCAACATGTTAAGCAATCAAACTTGTTAAGACTTGATTAATTGAAATAGGTTTCATATAGACAATTGACCACCCAAGTTGACCGGTGATTCACGAACGTTAAAACTTGTAAAAACTATATGATGACATATATATGATTATATATATAGTTAACATTATATTATGATAATTAAGTATCTCATTAGGTATTTTAACAATGAGTTATATACATAAAATTGTGTTTATTGAATTAAGAAACTCGAAACGATATATATAACGATTATCGTTATAACAACATCTTACTAATTACATATGAATCATATTAAGATATTGTTACACTATGTTTAATCATTATAAATTATAAGTAAACATGTAATTATGTATATTAACAATGAACTACATATGTAAAAACAAGACTACTAACTTAAGGATTTCGAAACGAGACATATATGTAACGATTATCGTTGTAACGACATTTAAATGTATATATATCATATTAAGATATATTAATATATCATAATATCATGATAATATAATAATTTAACATCTCATTAGATATAATAAACATTGGGTTAACAACATTTAACAAGATCGTTAACTTAAAGGTTTCAAATCAACATTTACATGTAACGACTAACGATGACATAACGACTCAGTTAAAATGTATATACATGTAGTGTTTTAATATATATTCATACACTTTTGAAAGACTTCAATACACTTATCAAAATACTTCTACTTAACAAAAATGCTTACAATTACATCCTCGTTCAGTTTCATCAACAATTCTACTCGTATGTACCCGTATTCATACTCGTACAATACACAGCTTTTAGATGTATGTACTATTGGTATATACACTCCAATGATTAGCTCTTAGCAGCCCATGTGAGTCACCTAACACATGTGGGAACCATTATTTGGCAACTAGAATGAAATATCTCATAAAATTACAAAAATATGAGTAATCATTCATGACTTATTTACATGAAAACAAAATTACACATCCTTTATATCTAATCCATATATCAACGACCAAAACCACCTACAAACACTTTTATTCTTCAATTTTCTTCATCTAAGTGATCTCTCTCAAGTTCTATCTTCAAATTCTAAGTGTTCTTCATAAATTCTATAAGTTCTAGTTTCATAAAATCAAGAATACTTCCAAGTTTGCTAGCTTACTTCCAATCTTGTAAAGTGATCATCCAACTTCAAGAAATCTTTCTTATTTACAGTAATATATCTTTCTAATACAAGGTAATACTCATATTCAAACTTTGATTCAATTTCTATAACTATAACAATCTTATTTCGAGTGGAAATCTTACTTGAACTTGTTTTCGTGTCACGATTCGGCTTCAAGAACTTTTAAGCCATCCAAGGATCCTTTGAAGCTAGATCTATCTTTCTCATTTCTAGTAGGTTTATCCACAAAACCTGAGGTAGTAATGATGTTCATAACATCATTCGATTCATATATATAAAACTACCTTATTCGAAGGTTTAAACTTGAAATCACTAGAACATAGTTTAGTTAATTCTAAACTTGTTCGCAAACAAAAGTTAACCCTTCTAACTTGACTTTTAAAATCAACTAAACACTTGTTCTATATCTATATGATATGCTAACTTAATGATTTAAAACCGGAAAACACGAAAAACACCGTAAAACCAGATATACGCCGTTGTAGTAACACCGCGGGCTGTTTTGGGTTAGTTAATTAAAAACTATGATAAATTTTGATTTAAAAGTTGTTCTTCTGGGAAAATTATTTTTCTTATGAACATGAAACTATATCCAAAAATCATGGTTAAACTCAAAGTGGAAGTATGTTTTCCAAAATGGTCATCTAGACGTCGTTCTTTCAACTTAAATGACTACCTTTACAAAAACAACTTGTAACCTGTAATTCCAACTATAAACTTATACTTTTTCTGTATATGATTCATAAACTTAAGTTCAATATGAAACCATAGCAATTGGATTCACTCAAAACGGATTTAAAACGAAGAAGTTATGGGTAAAACAAGATTGGTTATTTTTGCTTGTTGTAGCTACGTGAAAATTGGTAACAAATCTATATTAATCATATCCTAGCTAACTTATATTGTATTATACATGTATTCTAATATATTATGTAATCTTAGGATACCATAGACACGTATGCAAATGTTTTGACATATCATATCGACCCATCTGTATATGTTATTTGGAACAACCATAGAAACTCTATATGCAGTAATGTTGGAGTTAGCTATACAGGGTTGAGGTTGATTCCAAAAATATATAAAGTTTGAGTTGTGATCTAGCCTGAGACGTGTATACACTGGGTCGTGGATTGATTCAAGATAATATATATCGATTTATTTCTGTACATCTAATTATGGACAACTAGTTGTAGGTTACTAACAAGGACAGCTGACTTAATAAACTTAAAACAGTAAAACATAATAAAAATGTTGTAAATATATTTTGAACATGCTTTGATATATATGTACATATTTGTTATAGGTTCGTGAATCGACCAGTGGCCAAGTCTTACTTCCCGACGAAGTAAAAATCTGTGAAAGTGAGTTATAGTCCCACTTTTAAAATCTAATATTTTGGGATGAGAATACATGCAGTTTTATAAATGTTTTACGACATAGACACAAGTAAATGAAACTACATTATATGGGTGAATGATCGAAGCTGAATATGCCCCTTTTGTTTGGTAGCCTAAGAATTAGTAAACCGATCTACTAATTGACGCGAATCCTAAAGATAGATCTATTGGGCCTAACGAACCCCATCCAAAGTACCGGATGCTTTAGTACTTCGAATTCATTTTTATCATGTCCGATGGATTTCCCAGAATGATAGGGGATATTCTTATATGCATCTTATTAATGTCGGTTACCAGGTGTTCACCATATGAATGATTTTTTTTATCTCTATGTATGGGATGTATATTGAAATATGAAATCTTGTGGTCTATTATTATGATTTGATAATATATAGGTTAAACCTATAACTCACCAACATTTTTGTTGACGTTTTAAGCATGTTTATTCTCAGGTGATTATTAAGAGCTTCTGCTGTTGCATACTAAAATAAGGACAAGATTTGGAGTCCATGCTTGTATGATATTATGTAAAAACTGCATTCAAGAAACTTATTTTTGATGTAATATATTCTTATTGTAAACCATTATGTAATGGTCGTGTGTAAACGGTATATTTTAGATTATCATTATTTGA
The DNA here is from genome assembly GCF_046630445.1 of Rutidosis leptorrhynchoides. Lineage (NCBI taxonomy): Eukaryota > Viridiplantae > Streptophyta > Magnoliopsida > Asterales > Asteraceae > Rutidosis > Rutidosis leptorrhynchoides. The sequence goes on from NC_092335.1 coordinate 229,554,836, forward strand.
TAATCTACGTAATGCTTTTTAAACTTTTATAGATAAAATAAAGGTTATGGTTGTTTTAAAAATGAATGCAGTCTTTGAAAAACGTTTCATATAGAGGTCAAAACCTCGCGACGAAATCAATTAATATGGAACGTTTATAACCAATATGAACGGGACATTTCATATTCAACTACCTGGGTATGCTATCGTGCACCGATCGTCTAATAAAAAATTATGACACAAGATTATTACACGTGTACGCTAGAGATTATTGGCCTATAAATAACATTTCCACATTCCATAAACGTTACCTAATTTAAAATTATTATTCTACTTCCTGCTTTACTTCCAGCAATTGTTGTAAATTTCGTTTGTATTCCGGCTAAGGTCCGTTTTATTTCTTACCCTTTCTTCTTTTTTGCTTATATCATCTACCCAATGGCTACTGATAAACACGAAAAAGTGTTCAATCTTTTATCAATGTTGAATATATCCGTGATATTATTCAGTGGTATTCACCTATTGCAAAGTTAGAATCAATTGCTCCATCGGAAGAGCAAAGGGCAAATAGCCCACCGAAGAATAAAATCGCCGTCTATGACAAAGTCATGGATTATGGCAACATCTATACTCCACCAACCACTTTTATATGCAAGTACTATCCCAATATAAAATCGGTATTGGACAATCGCATCCCTATGGCGCAATAAAAGTCACAATTTTTGAGATGTGGAGTTGTGCAAACAACAAAACTCCTTCACTTGCTTTTTTTACCAACTTATTCGTTCATCTCTAAGTGATCAAGGTTGGTATTCATTTGATAACCAACGAGGCTTTGTAGATACTCCTAAACAAGGTCTTAAAGTCAAATGGAAAAAATATGTTTCTTCTTAAATCACTCATTTGTTCTTGAAGTGTATAACAACATCCTTCTTTGGTGTTTCGACAAGAAAGTCGAACAAAATAAGGCTCTAGCAATGTTTCCAATCGAGGAATTATTTTTTAATTCCTTTGTTGATTTGCATCTTCCTGCTCGTGTTTATGATAATTTACCACTCGTTCTTGGTTTTATCTCAACTTACTGGCCGCGCCCTGATAGACGTCTGTTCATTATGAAAAACAAAATGGGTATAATAAAACTTTACATTTATTAATCCGCACTTGTAATGCTCAATTCTATATAATTTATTTATATTTTTGATTATTATTGCAGAAATGGATATGTTAGGCTAAGGGTAGAATTCCTGATAATGAATTCGTCGACCGCCAATGCTCTAATAAGCCATCTTTCTCCCAGTGCTTCTCTGCTAACAACCAGTCCAGCAACCCGAATGGTCGGAGATTAAGAGCTTCCCTTCCTAGTCCTAGATCTGAGTTACTAGCTTTCTAGACCGACGGTACTAGGCCTCCATAAGGTCGGCTTTAGTTGAGCGAGACTGCCGGCATTGCTTATGGGAAGAAATCATTAACTGATATGGAAATAAATAAATGTCCGGATTCCCAAGTATGTCAGCCCAATAAAACCACCATTGCTACCACTAAACGCAAGGTTATTAATCAGCACAATAAGCAAGAAACCGACACATCTTCTTTTATTGAGGTTCAAGATAACCAAGTCGTGAACACATCCAAGAGAGCTGGCAAGAGACCGATTGGAGGTAGATGCCTAAATATTTAGCGCTTTTATTATTTTAACGTTGGCAAGCACCGTCTTAATTTCTAATAATACCTTTTGTACAGTTATGCAGAGGTTAGTGAGATGGTTGATGTTGAGCAGGAAGTTGAATCTAATACTCTTACAATTGTACCAGAAAATCAAGCGTCTATGACTGAGGGAGGTAGCTTGTTAAACTCTCATGCTCGTCAATGACTTGCTGTTAATCAGCAACACGAAGCAGAACGTAACTAATCCTAGATGCGTACTAATCTTTATATAAGAGATGTATCTATTGATACTAGCCACAACAAGAGGGCGCATCTTAACACCCCTACAATCTACGCTTTTAATCCAGATTTAAAGTTTGACAATTCTGACCAATTCTTCAAGATCTTTGCTGCCACCTTTGGTGAGCAATTCTCGCACCTACAAGCTTGTGCACCTACCAATTTACTCGCTACGTTCCGGGATCGTTCCCCGGAGGAGGACCTTTTTATTGATACTCAAGCAACTGTTTTCAACCTTGCAAAAGATCTTAATCGTTTGCTAGAAAAATCAAGCTCCACTGTTATTGGCCGCAAACAGGCTTAGCGCGAAAACAAATATTTCGCTAAACTTAAAAAAGAGAAGGAAGATTTGAAAGATCAACTGTAATCTGCTATTGCCGCACATTTGAAAGCGGAGCAGAGAATTTCCTCTCTTCCTGGTGAGAACCAAAGGTTGTTGAATGAGAGTAATCAATTTGATTTGGTGCGTACACATGCAGAAGATTTTGTCGTTGAAGCTTGGTCATGCCAATTCTGAAGTTAATTCCTTGCAGGATCGCGTTGATGATTGGAACGTCAAGTTTGAAACTTTGTTGGCTGAACGCAATAATATTCAGTCTGAATAAGATACACTAAGAGCTGGTATAAATTCTATTGTGCAGCATGCATTGGGCTATAAAGCTGTTACCGAATGTTTGGTAAGCCTATGCTTGCTGCTTAAGATTACTAGTGTGTCTTGTTTTGGGAGGTTGTCCAGGGAAATTTGCATGTTCCGAAGATTATTCCAGAAAAAATTTCTGATCAACTTGTTTAGGGTACGGAAGAGAAATTCCATGCTGCGTGTGATGCTTTGGCGCAAAATTTTATTCCTCGTTTGGAGGAAATTGTGTAAGATGGGGACTACAAGTCCTAAGAAATTGTTGATGACAAGTTCGATTTGAGACCACGCATCCTAATCCATAAGGATGAATACTATAACATATGGTTACATTGCGAGCTATTTGACCTCTATATGATACATTTTACAAACATTGCATTCGTTTTTAAAAGACAAACTTTTATTACATCGAAAGTACCATTTCATAATATCCAACTATAAATGACCTAATATGTCATTTACTTAATAATAATCTTTATTGAACTCAACGACTTGAATACAACATCTTTTGAAATATGCCATGAATGACTCCAAGTAATATCTTTAAAATGAGCAAATGCACAGCGGAAGATTTCTTTAATACCTGAGAATAAACATGCTTTCAAGTGTCAACCAAAAGGTTGGTGAGTTCATTAGTTTATCATAAACAATCATTTCCATTAATTTAATAGACCACAAGATTTTCATAAACATACATCCCATACATAGAGATAAAAATCATTCATATGGTGAACACCTGGTAATCGACCTTAACAAGATGCATATAGAATATCCCCATCATTCCAGGACTCCCTTCGGACATGATAAATTCAAAGTACTAAAGCATCCGGTACTTTGGATGGGGCTTGTTGGGCCCAATAGATCTATCTTTAGGATTCGCGTCAATTAGGGTGTCTGTTCCCTAATTCTAAGATTACCGGACTAAAATGGGGCATATTCGATTTCGATAATCCAACCATAGAATGTAGTTTCGATTACTTGTGTATATTTCGTAAAACATTTATAAAACAGGGCATGTATTCTCAGTCCCAAAAATATATATTGCAAAAGCATTTAAAAAGGGAGCAAATGAAACTCACAATACTGTATTTCGTAGCAATAATGCAAATGACGACACTGAACAAGTGCAGGGTTTTCCTCGGATTCACGAACCTATATTAAGTATATATATATATATATATATTTATATGTTAGTCAATATCCGTCTAACAATTTAGGTCGAGTCGTAGTGTATCGCAATCCTAATGCTCGAGATTATCATGCAGAAGTCAATAAAAGTATATTTGACCAAAATGACATTAAAAAAATCAAAACATGTTTATTATATAACTTAAATAGTCGTTTTATATATAATATATATTTATCAGATTGTATTAGAGTAAATAATACAAGTCATTTATTAATAAAAATTTTATATTAAAAATTATATATAATAAAAATATACTTCTATATATCTTAAGTAATAAAATTTACGAAGCTCACTTAATATCATAAAAATATAGTGGTATGTATTATAAATGTAATTATATTACGTGTGATAAAAATATCTTTGTATCACATATTTATTTGATAAAATAATATTAATAATAATAATGAGTAAAAATTGTATTATTTTGTGATAATAATAGTATTCATTATAATAATAACAATATTTATATTTACTAATGATAATAATAATTTTGATAATTAATAATAATCTTTTATAATAATACTAATGTCATAATAATAATATTACTAATAATGATAATAATATTATAATCATGTTAATGATAATAACAATGTTAATAATATTTTTTTTATTAATAATACTAATAATAATAAAAATGATAATTTAAATGAAAATATAAGTTTTAAGATTTATAATGATATTTTTTAACAACCATGATAATTATAATAATAAAGATACTTTTTAATATTAACTGTAGTAATAATAATATTTTATATAAAAATGATAATTCTATTTAAAATGATCATTTTTAATAACAATAATACTAAATTGATTATAATAATGATATTTTATAATAACAGTGATATTTCTATTAAAAAAATGATAATTTTAATAAAAATGATAGTTTTAATATTAATGATACTTTTAATAATAATAATGACGATAAAAATAATAAAATGATAGTTTTGATAAAAAAAATATTAAGTATTTTAATAATAATAATAATAATAATAATAATAATAATAATAATAATAATAATAATAATAATAATAATAATAATAATATTGATTATTAGATAATAATAATAATAATAATAACGAAAATAACGACGATAAGGATAACGATAACGATAACGATAACGATAATAATAATAATAATAATATTAATCTCATTAATAATAATAATAATAATTATTATTATTTTTATTTATATATATAGAGAGATCAGAGATAGATAGAAGAGGAAGTGAAGAACTGAAACGAAATCGGACGAATTTATAGACATTTCCCTCACCTAACCCCCATGCGATCGCATGAGGTTTGTGAGCAACAACCATGCGATCGCATGGTCACTCTTAACAGTTCCAATTCGTTTACAACATGGGCGACTATTGGTTTTATAATATTATATATATAATATATTTAATTTATATAATTAATTATATATTATATTATATTTATGTGCATAGTTAATTTGTAAATTTAGTTCCGATGACTCGTACGTTGTCACTCGACTTATGTTCCGGTTTCGGTTTCTCAAACGACGTTATGTACGCTTAGAAAACTTGTATTTTTCGTTTTGTAAATTGTACCTTTGTAAATAACAAGACTTAAATTAATGAAAAACTATCCCACTCAAAATGTAACTTAATCATTTGAGTGTTTTGGTCATTTTCTTCTATAAATCGACATCTCGTTATATAATAATATTATTTTAAATCAAAACGTTTTATGACTACGTTATTATTATATCTCGTTATATTGTAAAGTGTATATATATATATATATATATATATATATATATATATATATATATATATATATATATATATATATATATATATATATTTTTATCTCAAAATATAAGTTTGAAATATTTATTTAATAATATAATATTTAGTTTTTCAAAAGTAATTATATTTCAAGACTCATTTAAAATCGTTTAAGAGATAGAAAAATATTATGTCATATTACGTTTATGTTTTTGAAACACAATATATATATATATATATATATATATATATATATATATATATATATATATATATATATATATATATATATATATATATATATATATATATATATATATATATATATATATATTTGTAATTTATAATATAAAGCTTTAATTAAGTTCTTCAAAATTCATTAACAAAGTATCTTATAAAACATTTTGATAATAAAGTTTTCTCTAAATTGAAAATGTTTTAATACTAAATCAAATAAATATGATAGCTTTTGTTTTCCAAAACTAATATATATTTAAGAATCATTTTGTTAAAAGGTTAAAATAATGGAAATCGTTATATCGTATTCGAAAAGTAAAGTTATATATAATAGGTTTCAAGTTTTTGAATTACTAAATATTGATGAAGCGTGAGATAAAGTCCAAAGGTTAAATGAACGTACGAAATCATTTTAAGGTAAAACTTCGATATTTATTTTCTAAGTTATCTTTATCCCATAACTTTACTTTCATCTTAAATAATATTAAAGTAAAATAGTTGACGCATATAAATAGGACATCGAACAGGAACTACACTAACCCTTGTCTAGTTCCTGTTACTTGACACTTTTATTCTTACTTGTAAATCACTTTACCAAATTTCCATATACCGTTAAAAGGAAAGGTTTCCTGAATCAAAGTGGACCTCTCAACAGAGACCCGAAATCATATCACAATAAATCAATTACTTGATATTATCTTCTAATTCCATCGATAAACATATTGAAACAAATATGTTCATGTAAAGTATTATACGTTTAATATTTTGTTAATATTCTCAATTTATAATATACATACATATATATATATATATAATCATATCTAATTATATAATGGTTCGTGAATCATCGAAATTTGGTCGAGGTTAAATGAATGTATGAACAAAGTTTAAATTTTGAAATTCAACTTAACAAACTTTGCTTATCGTGTCGAAATAATATAAAGATTAAGTTTAAATTTGGTTGGAAATTTCCGGGTTGTCACAGTACCTACCCGTTAAAGAAATTTCGTCCTGAAAGTTGATCGAGGTCGTCATGGCTAACAATAAGAATGTTATTATGAAGAATATGAGCTGAAAATTAGAGTTTTATCATCATTGAGTAATATAGATAAAACCATTTGATTTTATGAAGAGTACGAGTGAAGTTATCGCAAAGAGTGAAATGAGTAAGTGTAGATTCGTCATATCTTTTGACTTAGATAGGATTGATTTCCGGAGTTCAAGGAATTTAAAAGAAAATCATTGTAATAAGATTTAGTTCTTTGGTAATTAAGGAAATTAGAATCCTCTTTGGTTAAATGCGATGATCTGTTTTGATTGCTCTGTCGAATATTTCACTATAAATCCATTCCATTCGTTCCCTTATTTCCACATCTCATACCTTCTACTCTTTCTCGTCAATTCATACTTTAAAACATTCGTCAATATGCTCCATCCAGTTCTGATTCTTGATATACTCCTAACTTTCATATCTGTCATTCTTCTTTTTCATCTGCCACCGGAAGAATCTATTTACTTCTACTATACTCTCGGTTTTATAGTGTTTTTAGTCATCCCGTGTCTTTATGTTGCTATATGCATCGATATATACGGTTTGTAATTTCTGGGTTGTTGTTGGGTTTTATATCTTTCGTTATATTTCTATGTCGCTGCTCCTGTCTTTCTATAATCATTGACATCCACAGTTAATGCTCTTTCCTATTTGCTGCAATTTATACCCCCATTTCTACTTCGGAGCTTCATGCTTTTATTTTCTCTTCGCTAGTAATGATCCAGAATTCGTAGGTATGGAGTTTCGAATGAACATGACTAATATTCTAAGAGAGAAGTTGTAATATCACGATCTTGATTGGTAAAATTACCAGAATTCAAGAGAAAAGATAGAACTATCAAGAAATTATGTTCTTGATATGTTTATATATTAGATAGAATGTAAGAGTCGTATAACATGACACATGATGACGTTATGATCTATGAATCATCACGTTCCATTTAGAAACTCAGCATGACTTACTGTAATATAATCACGTTGATCAAGTGTCATTATATTATACTAACCCATGCTTCAGTTCCCAACACTACTTCATAAACACTCAAAATTTAAATTAGAATTTTTCAGAATTTGGAACTAAAATAGTTTCCTTTCTGATGTAACTCTGATATCGTGAGAAGATAAATGATTTCAGATAAGAATAGTTATGAAAATATCTTCAGAAATATTGAGTATATTTATAATGAAAGATACGATGATATCTTAGAATTTCTAATATCGAAGGATGATGAAGAAAATTTGTCCGTAAAGGTTCAGAGTCAGGGACAAGGTATTCGCTAATGAATTCAGCAGGTACTGAATCATTTGGATTCTTTGAAGGTAGATTTAGTCGTTGTGATTTGTCCATGGCCTCCTTCATGGTTTGCTCAATCCGTTTTCCAGTTCCAAACCTTCTCTTTTTCTGAGCTTTGCCAACACACTATTCTTTATCATCAAACTTTTAAGGTTGTCTACAGTTTCTGCTGCTTCATTCAACTTTTCCAAAAATTCGGAGAACTAATTCGTAGATTGGGGTGTTTTTCAGAAACTTCACATTCAAAGTATATAAGTCTAGGAGATAGACGTTATATGTACACATATAACTGTTGGCGTAGACATGCTGCAAGATTTCAAAATACTGATTGTTGATTCCCAGTAATTGGCATGACAATTCTTGTTACAAGATGCGGATGAGTAAATGATGGGGTTTCGATAAATATCATGATTTTTCGGAAAGTCAAAGATCAGTGAAGTTGTTGGTAAGTTTATTGTTAATGTGATGAGATATAAAAGGTTCTCCGGTAACGATGACGAAAGGGCAACATCTATATCGATGTTATAATAAGACTGTTTCAACTGAAAAATTGAAGTTGACTCGCTGGAGCTGTGACAAAACTGGCTAATTTGAAAAGGAATGGCAAAGTTATTTTTGCTAATAAATGCCAAAGGGTCTGACACGAATATGTGTTAAACAATGAATTTGGTTTTGAGAGCTTTTCAGGTGCAAGACTGTGGTTAATATGTGGTTGGATCATCATCTCGATTGTTCATTATTTGAAGTGTCTTCAGGAATTTCGAAGAGTTTGAAAATAGATTGTAATCGTTAATATACATATGATGTTCTAGGATTTTGAAGTCAAAGTATAACTTTGAAAGATGTAGGAATCTAAGAGTGATGTCTTCTGTTAAATTTTGACTTGGATTTCAATTTGTCAAAATCAGAATATGTAATCAAATTTGGATGAGAAACGTTGTTTTGATTTCTATGAAAGGATGTACATTGTTGTGAAAGTAGTGAGTATAGTTGATGATTGCGGAAACAGATTCGAAGAATGCAACATATTAATTGTGAATTTACATATCTCTCGGGTATTACCTACTCGTTAATTTTTTTTTTTCACAAATAACATTTTTGTACAAATGAATTTTATTACAGTCTTTATGAAAATATATATGTATGTATATTTTCTTCAGATGTAATGTAGATTTAATGAGTTAATATTAAATTAAACTCATTTAATTTTCGGCTGGAATTAGAAATGAATAATTTCTAAAACTTTAGAAATTTCCTAATTTTCATGGATTATCACTTCATCATAAAAGAAATTATGAATCAATGCTTCATCATTCATTTTTATTGATATTTACTCGGTGAATGATGTTGGTGTTCGTGGGATTCTTGTGAACTTCGCAAAGTACGAATGGTGTTCTCTAGAAAATTTCGAGTATATCTAAAGTGCAAAATCAAATATGTAATTTAATAATACACTTAGTTTATTATGAAATGGAATTCATTGAATTGAAACAGAAATTGTAATTAACATGGTTAAGTTGTTAACGAAGGATGTACATCATAGCATATTAATAATATGAATTTAACCGAGTAGTATGAAATGACCCGTCCTAATCCATCTTGATGAATACATTACATTTGGTTACATCGCGAGGTACTTGACCTCTAAATGATACATTTTACAAACATTGCATTCGTTTTCAAAAGACAAACTTTCATCACATCGAAAGTTGACGGCATGCATACCATTTCATAATATATCCAATTATAATTGACTTAACAATAATCTTGATGAACTCAATAACTTGAATGCAACGTCTTTTGAAATATGTGATGAATGACTCCAAGTAATATCTCTAATGAGAAAATGCACAGCGGAAGATTTCTTTCATACCTGAGAATAAACATGCTTTCAAGTGTCAACCAAAAGGTTGGTGAGTTCATAGGTTTATCATAAGCAATAAAATTCATCATTTTGATAGACCACAAGAATTAAATACTGTACACCTATCTTGTAGAGACCCATCCTAATCCATCCGGACGAAGTCCATATCAATTATAAATGATTCACAACAGTTGATTACATCGCAAGGTACTTGACCTCTATATGATACATTTTACAAACATTGCATTCGTTTTTGAAAAGACAATCCTTCAATACATCGAAAGTTGACGGCATGCATACCATTTCATAATATATCTAACTATAATTGACTTAATAATAATCTTGATGAACTCAACGACTCGAATGCAACGTCTTTTGAAATATGTCATGAATGACTCCAAGTAATATCTCTAAGATGAGCAAATGCACAGCAGAAGATTTCTTTCATACCTGAGAATAAACATGCTTTAAAGTGTCAACCAAAAGGTTGGTGAGTTCATTAGTTTAACATAAATAATAATTTCCATCATTTTAATAGACCACAAGATTTCATATTTCAATAAACATCCCATACATAGAGATAAAAATATCATTCATATGGATTGAACACCTGGTAACCGACGTTAACTTAATGCATAGAATATCCCCAAAACAGAACCTCTCGTCTGTATAATAATCTCGAAGTACTAAAGCATTCGTACCCCGAATGGGACTTGTCAAGGTCCATAGATCTATCTTTAGGATTCGCGTCAATCAGGGGCCATTTCCCTAAATTCTTAGGTTACCAGACTTGAAGGACGATATTCGGTTTAATAATCTAACCATAGAATGTAATTTTAAGTACTTGTGTCTATTCCGTAAAACAATTATAAAAGCAGCGCATGTATTCTCAGTCCCAAAAATATATATTGCAAAAGCATTTAAAAAGGGAGCAAATGAAACTCACAATACTGTATTTTGTAGTAAAAATACATATGACGACATTGAACAACTGAACAATGCAGGGTTGGCCTCGGATTCACGAACCTATATCATATATATATATTAACACACATAATTGTAATCGAACAAATTTATATATATAAAAATTTATTAGTTATATCATTTTTATATTAATAACCTATATGTTTCATATATTTATTTTATATATTTAAAATAGATAAAAATATTAATTTTGTTATGTTATATGTATTTAATACATTTTTGTATATATACATATATATATTTATATATTTTTTTATTTGTTAAAATTATATTAATACTAAAATAATATTAGAAATGATAAAAATAATAATAATGATAATAAAGTTAAAAATGATACTTTTAATATTAATGATAAAATGATAACTTTAATAAAAAAAATAATACTTTTAATAAAAATGATAATTTTAAAGATAATGTATACTAATATTAATAATTCTAAAAATGATGATTTTACTAATAATAATAATGATACTATTATTTATATTAATAATTATAATGATAATAGTACTTCTAATGATAATACTAATACTTATGATATTAATAATAATGATAAAATAATAATAATAATTATAGTACTAACTAATAATAATAACAATAATAATCGCCATAATAACAATAATAATAAACATAATAATAAACATAATAATAAACATAATAATAAACATAATAACAACCAATAATAATAATGATAGAAATAAAATAAAAGTGTATACCCTCTCCAAGCTTTTTATAAAAAGAAATGTCCCAGACGAGACTCGAACCCGCGACCTCTTGTTCAATAGAAAAACACTCAAACCAGCTGGGCTAACTTCTTTTTCTGATTTTATTCACGAATCGTAACTACATAATGTGTGTTTCTGTTTCTCTTCTTCTTCTTACAAATCAACACCCATTTAAAACTCTTCTTCATCTAAATTTTTCTGTCATACTCCTCCTCATCATCAATATCATGTCCATCATCATCTTAAATATAAACAAGCGGGTGTATGGTTTCGGCTCTCAACAGGATGATAAAAAAAATCAACGATGGCATCATCATCATCTTAACTTATCACCTATATCATGATCATAATCATAATCATAATCATAATCGTAATCATAATCATTATCATAATCATAATCATCTTCAACATGATCATGTAACTATATTATCATCATATCATCGATATCATCATCATCCTAATACCGCGTGACCAACTTTATTCGTTTATTATTATCATCTTCATGATACCCCTTCGCCATTATCATCATCAGGGTTTTTATATCATCTTAACACCATAATAATATCGTTTACTAGCATCATCATCATTTAGGATCCCGTAACAGAAAACAATTTTAATGGAATGGTGCGTGAGGGTTGTCACCGATTAAGAACTTGAAACAGACAATGATGGGTTTGAAATTTCTTTTGGGTCGGTTGTGGCTGAGAAACGCATTTTAGATTAAGTATGAATTGGGCTTCGGCCCACACTGTATGGATAATCCAATACAAACTTTGTGATTTTTGGTTAGTTAAAAGGATGCGAGTAGAAGATGGAACCAGAAAGTGTTACAAAGACCTCACCATGTATCATATATCATCTTACAAAATATCATCATCATTGTCTTCGAATCATCATCATGTATTTGGTTTCAATACGCAGTTTTGCAAATCGTATATAATTGCCATTTTAATTAATAGTTAAACCTCCAAACTATAATTGATGATATAGTTTCAAAATCTAGCTCATCAACCAAGTATTTGTTGAGCCTATATATTGAATTTAGGGACTGTATTCTATTAATTGCTTGCACCATCACTTTATCTAAAAGCACATGCATCTAGCGATTTTTCTAACATGGATTCTTATTGTTTACCCCTTTTTTTTTAAACCAAGTGGGGTTATTAGTTTATGTAAGTTGTCGGCCACATAGAAAACTTTTCACCCAATTAATTGTAAAGGTCCAAGTTGCATTATAATAAGGATATAGGTTTATCCCACAACCTTTATGAAAAAGAAACAGTCGACATAAGAGAAAAGAAAAAAAAAATGAGTGGGTTTCTTACTTGGGTTGTTCAAGATGGATGGTGAGGTCGGGTTTCAATGGTGGTGATTTATGATGACGATTATAAGGTGGTTTTGTTCGGTTATAGCAGTAGTTACAGTAGTTTATGATGGTTTGTTAATTGATTATGAAAACCTCGCGATTTGTTGATAAATATATAGAGAGAGGGAGTAAAAGAGGTAGAGAGAGAGAGAAGAGTGACTATGGCAGTTCTTGGTGGTAGAGGGTGCAAGGTGGTAGTGGTAGATGAACGATAAACAACAATAGCAAGAAAAAATAATCGTGGGTCTTGTGTGTTGTGGGTGTACGAAAGAGAACAAAAACGAAATATGGTGATTAGTGTGGTGATGTTAGGGTGGTTCTAAATGGTTGTAATAGTGGTTCGATAGTGGTTGATTGATGTACGTTGAAGATGGTGATAAACGGTGGTCGATGTTTGTGATGGTGGTGGATAGTATTCGCAGGTGATTGAGATAGAGGGGAAGAGAAATATGTGTGGGTGATTATTTTGTTGAGAAGTAACTAACTAGAATGTGGATCCATCATATTTATAAAGAAACATGAAATATACGTTTAAGTTGGTGTTTATGGTTGTTAAGTTGAGTCAACCAAGAGATATATAATGGTTGTGATATTATCATCAATTTTACATCTAAATGCATGTATATAAATATGCATCAAATTAGTGGGAAACAAAGAGTATAAGTGGGAGGTGACAAAAGCAACAACAATATCATATATTGAATTCTCGTGATCACATAGTATGCATATGTATATGTTTTCAATTAGTAAGACAAATGAATCATATAAATAATTAAGTTTAACAGTTTGCAAACATGTGGAAAAAGAAGGTTAGCAGCATCTTAATAATTTTAGTCTATCGACATATCAATTTCGGATATTATCTAGTGCTCTGTTATTAATTAATGGCGGATAATCGTGTTCAGAACAATCACATATTTTTAAATTAATTATATTTATTTATTTTGTTCATTATGGTATAAAATTCGATCATTAATTTGTTAAATTACATCAACTGTCCCTCTCATTTCTGGGTAAAATATAAAAAGTGTTAAAACTTAACAAATAGTTCCTAAATACATTTTTAATAAGCCTAAAATTTATAGAACTCATTTTCGTATCACCGTTTATTTTAAAATTACATAAGTTTAAATTTAACTTGCTTAATATCAATCGAAACATCAAACTATTATTACAATCATTTAATATTTATTTTTAATATACTTTATTTATATAAAGAGATATATTTTAAATAATAATTATTATAATATACTATTTTTTATTTTATTAATTTTTAATAACAACAACATATAATACTTTAAATTATATTTCGAATTATTATTTATATATATATATACACATATCTATTTACAATTAAATGTTCGTGAATCGTCGAGAGAAGTCGAAGGTTTATTGAATATATGAACATCATTTCAAAGTTTTCGAGACTCAACATTACAGACTTTACTTATAGTGTCGAAATCATATAAAGATTAAGTTTAAATTTGGTCGGAAATCTCCGGGTCGTCACAGTACCTACCCGTTAAAGAAATTTCGTCCTGAAATTTGATTGGGATGGTCATGGCTGACAATAAGTATGTTTTCATGACGCATACGAGCTGAAAATTTGGGTATTATCATCTTTAAGTAATATGGATAAAATAATTCGATTATTCGAAGAGCACGAATGAAGCTATCACTAAATAGTGAAATGAGAAAGGCAAGTTTCATCATAACTTTTGACTAGTCATGGTTGAATTCCGGAATTCAAGGAATTTAAAGAAAATCTTCGAAATCTAAAAGATTTGATTCTTCGGTGAGTAAGAAAATTAGGATCTCTATAATAAAATACGGTGATATGCCTCGATTCCTCTGTCTGGTATTTCCATTATAAATGAAACTCTTCAGTTCCATTATTCTCACCATTCATATACTTTATTTCTTAGTTCATACGTCCAAAAGATTATGAAAATGCTTAATCCCGTTCGAATCCTTGATATTTTTCTAATTATCATTTCTGTCATCCTTCTTTTCAATCTTCCACCAGAAAAATCTGTTTACTTCTACTATTACCTTGGAGTGATACTATTCTTAATTATACCGTGTCTTTATATTGCTATTCGTATTAATGTACACGGTTTGTGATTTTCATTGTTGTTGTCGAGTTTTATATCTTTCCTTATGCTTCGGAGCTCTTTGCCTTTTTTAATCTCTTCTCGACCTCTAGTAAAGCGAGTAATGGTTCAGAATTCATAAGTATGGAGTTTCGAATGATTATAGTATTCTAAGCAGAAAGGAATGTATTAGCACAATTTGATTTGTCAAATTACCAGAATCCCTGAGGATGGAGCTATCAAGAATATATTTTCTTGATATGTTTAGAGGTTAAGTAGAATGAAAGAGTTATGTAACATAGCACATGATGACGTTATGATCTGTGAATCATCATGTTCCATTAGAAACTCAGCATGACTTACTGTAATATAATCACGTTGGCCAAGCGCCATTATATTATACTAACTCATGCTTCAATTCCCTACACTTCTCCAGAATTCATTCCTAATTTATACTTAAGTTTTACAGAAGTTTCCAATATAATGGAATACAGAAAACACGAAGAGGTAGATAATTTCGGACAGGAATATTTATGAAAATATCCCCAAAAATATCGAAGATTTTTATGATGATATTTTGAAATTTCTAAGTTCGAGGTTTGATGAAGGAAAATTTTCCGCAAGATTTTAACATGACTTCGGAACAAGATATTCTCTAAAGATTTCATCGGATCCAAAATTACCTGGATTCTTAGAACATAGAGTTTGGTCCTTGTGTTTGTCCTTGGTCTCCTTCAAGGTTAGCTCAATCCGTTTTTCATTACCAAATTTTCTATCGAGCGTTTCCAACATTCTATTCTTTATTATCAAACTTTTGGCCATTTAGACCATCTACGATTTTGCTGTTTCCTCTGCATTTAATGCTACGATATCTGAATCATCGGTTATCAATGCGAGGTGGTTTCAAGAGGATTGTGTGTTTAGATGATTAAACGCTGATGGTAGTATGGTGGAATATAAAAGGTTCTCTGGTAACAATAAATGAGCACGCATATATATCAAGGTTATAATAAGGTTATTTTGAATGAAAAGTCGAAGTTGTCTTGTTGGAGCTGTGACAAAATTTGCTATTTTGAAAAAAGAACAGCAAAGTTATTTTGGGTAATAATAACACTAAAGGAATTAGCATAGCTACGTGTTAAATGTTTACCTAGGTTTCGAGTGTTTTCAGGTGCATAACTATATGCATAAATCTTTTCTTCCGTAGTTGAAGTGCGGTTGGTTCATCCTCTCGTTTGAGGTATTTTCAAGAATCATGAAAGGTTTGAACGCAGATTGTAATCATCAAGATACAAATGAGGTTTAAGATGAAATCAAGTGGCAAACTTGAATAAATGTTTAGTTTCATATGCTATAATCAATATTTTAATTCATTTTAATTGTCCAATGTTATTAGTCCACAGTCGATAGTCCACAGTTAACAGTTCAATAATTTATATATAGTTTAATATATAATATTCGAATTAATTAATAAATACCGTGACCCGCGTACATGTCTCAGACTCGATCACAACTCAAACTATATATATTATTATAGAATCAACCTCAACCATGTATAGAGAACTTGATCATTACTGCATATAGAGTATCTATGGTGATTCCAAATAATATATATAGATGCGACGATATGATATGTCAAAACCTTGTATACGTGTCCCGATATTTAAAATGCATAAATAACAGTATTTAAATGACGATAAATAAAGTGCGTAAAATAAATAACAGAAATTAAATGACGATAAATAAAATTGCGAGAATTAAAATTGCGATAATTAAATTGCGATAAATAAATGTAATACGAAATTAACAGTTAGCTAGGAACAGTTAGATAGGATTTTGTTAGCGTGGATTCTTAATAAAATTTTTCTCATATTTAAATCGTTTGTTTCTAACAAATTTTATTTTGTCAAATGTTTTCTTCATTATGCCACTTGTTGGATTCTGATAGGTCAAAATTCAAATATAAAATTGAATGAAAATGGTTATTCTGCGGTGAACGGATACGTATATCTGTGGATGTAAGTAGGATAGTAAATAACTGTTGAGTTAGATTTGAAAGAATGTACAGTGTACTTATTAATGTGAACTCTAAATATTCCTCGAGTATTACCTACCCGTTAAAATATTTTCACCATTAACAGTTTGTACGAAATAATTTTTAATTACAATCTTTATAAAAAAAAATATATATATATATACATATATATTTTCTTCAGATGTAATCATGGATTTAATGAGTCAATATGATATTAAACTCATTTGATTTACCGTTAGAACAAGAATATATAATCTCTAAAACATTAGAGATTACATAATCGCCATGTCGAACGAAGATAAATGATGTAGAATGATACGTAGAACGATGATTATACTCGAGGTACAGAATGAGATATTGGGGCATGTGGTGTTGAAACTTGTGTTTTTGGTGGTACTGTTGATGCCAGTGATGTTGCTGAAGCTGGTACGTTTTGCACCATATTCTCCAAATTGATTACTCGAGCGCGAAGCTTGTTGACTTCTTCTATTCTTCCGGAATGATTTTCAGTCGGAACGAGCATATGAATAAGGTTTAGAATTATGGATAGAATATAATATCGTGTCGAGCTACTCTGGAAATGAGAGAGAAAATGGTGTCTCGAACAGGTTCGCCGGTAATTGCTTCAGGTTCTTTGCCAAGAGGGGAATGTGCGGGATGGAAGGGATCACCTTCTTCGCATCTCCATTGATTAAGTCGACTATGAACCCATCAGATGAATTGGGGATGGCTGATTGGTTGATTCATTTCATTTACACTGCTTTCGGAGTTCGAGTGGAAATCCATATCGGAATAGCTGTCAGAATTTGAGGGACTCTAACTGGTTGAGGGATTCATCTCGTACGATCAGATGAAGGATTATCGATAAGAAATAGATTATAGGATGTAGATTAGTACCCTGCAATACATAATTTACATATGCATATATAATACTAAAATCCCATAAGTTACGGAGGAATCTATGGAATATGTTAGGCAAAGTTTACAATAACAGATATGCTAAGATATGAATTAGCAGATACATTAAGATATGAATTTTGTCTATACACTATTCATGCAATCCAGGCAGTTAGATATTTCTAGATTAAGAATGATAAGCAAGTGATTCCCTAAGAATGATAAGCAGGAAATTTTTCGACACGAAATGATAAGCAAAACTTTTGACATGCAGACACGGTCGAAGTCCAGACTCACTAATGCATCTAATCAACTATCAGTTAGACATACTAATGCTAGACCTGGTTCGCTAAGACCACCGCTCTGATACCAACTGTAGAGACCCGTCCTAATCCATCTGGACGAAGTCCATATCGATTATAAACGATTCACAACAGTTGATTACATCGCAAGGTACTTGACCTCTATATGATACATTTTACAAACATTGCATTTGTTTTTGAAAAGACAATCTTTCAATACATCGAAAGTTGATGGCATGCATACCATTTCATAATATATCTAACTATAATTGACTTAATAATAATCTTGATGAACTCAACGACTCGAATGCAACGTCTTTTGAAATATGTCATGAATGACTCCAAGTAATATCTCTAAGATGAGCAAATGCACTACGGAAGATTTCTTTCATATCTGAGAATAAACATGCTTTAAAGTGTCAACCAAAAGGTTGGTGAGTTCATTAGTTTAACATAAATAATCATTTCCATCATTTTAATAGACTACAAGATTTCATATTTCAATATACATCCCATACATAGAGATAAAAATATCATTCATATGGATTGGACACCTGGTAACCGACGTTAACTTAATGCATAGAATATCCCCAAAACAGAACCTCTCGTCTGTATAATAATCTCGCAGTACTAAAGTATTCGTACCCCGAATGGGACTTGTCAAGGTCCATAGATCTATCTTTAGGATTCGCATCAATCAGGGGCCATTTCCCTAAATTCTTAGGTTACCAGACTTGAAGGGCGATATTCGGTTTAATAATCCAACCATAGAATGTAATTTTAAGTACTTGTGTCTATTCCGTAAAACAATTATAAAAGCAGCGCATGTATTCTCAGTCCCAAAAATATATATTGCAAAAGCATTTAAAAAGGGAGCAAATGAAACTCACAATACTATATTTTGTAGTAAAAATACATATGACGACATTGAACAACTGAACAATGCAGGGTTGGCCTCGGATTCACGAACATATATCATGTATATATATATTAACACACATAATTGTAATCGAACAAATTTATATATATAAGAATTTATTAGTTATATCATTTTTAAATTAATAACCTATATGTTTCATATATTTATTTTATATATTTAAAATAGATAAAAATATTAATTTTGTTATGTTATATGTATTTAATACATTTTTGTATATATATATATATATATATATATATATATATATATATATATATATATATATATATATATATATATATATATATATATATATATATATATATATATATATATATATACAAATGTATATATATATTTTTTGTTAAAATTATATTAATACTAAAATAATATTAGAAATGATAAAAATAATAATAATGATAATAAAGTTAAAAATGATACTTTTAATATTAATGATAAAATGATAACTTTAATAAAAAAATAATACTTTTAATAAAAATAATAATTTTAAAGATAATGTATACTAATATTAATAATTCTAAAAATGATGATTTTACTAATAATAATAATGATACTATTATTTATATTAATAATTATAATGATAATAGTTCTAAAGATAATACTAATACTTATGATATTAATAAAAATGTTAAAATAATAATAATAATTATAGTACTAAGTAATAATAATAACAATAATAATCACCATAATAACAATAATAAACATAATAATAAACATAATAATAAACATAATAACAACCAATAATAATAATGATAGAAATAAAATAAAAGTGTATACCCTCTCCAAGCTTTTTATAAAAAGAAATGTCCCAGACGAGACTCGAACCCGCGACCTCTTGTTCAATAGAAAAACACTCAAACCAGCTGGGCTAACTTGTTTTTCTGATTTTATTCACGAATCGTAACTACATAATGTGTGTTTCTGTTTCTCTTCTTCTTCTTACAAATCAACACCCATTTAAAACTCTTCTTCATCTAAATTTTTCTGTCATACTCCTCCTCATCATCAATATCATGTCCATCATCATCTTAAATATAAACAAGCGGGTGTATGGTTTTGGCTCTCAACAGGATGATAAAGAAAATCAACGATGGCATCATCATCATCTTAACTTATCACCTATATCATGATCATAATCATAATCATAATCGTAATCATAATCATTATCATAATCATAATCATCTTCATCATGATCATGTAACTATATTATCATCATATCATCGATATCATCATCATCCTAATACCGCGTGACCAACTTTATTCGTTTATTATTATCATCTTCATGATACCCCTTCACCATTATCATCATCAGGGTTTTTATATCATCTTAACACCATAATAATATCGTTTACTAGCATCATCATCATTTAGGATCCTGTAACAGAAAACAATTTTAATGGAATGGTGCGTGAGGGTTGTCACCGATTAAGAACTTGAAACAGACAATGATGGGTTTGCAATTTCTTTTGGGCCGGTTGTGGCTGAGAAACGCGTTTTAGATTAAGTATGAATTGGGCTTCGGCCCACACTGTATGGATAATCCAATACAAACTTTGTGATTTTTGGGTAGTTAAAAGGATGCGAGTAGAAGCTGGAACCAGAAAGTGTTACGCAGACCTCACCATATATCATATTTCATCTTACAAAATATCATCATCATTGTCTTCGAATCATCATCATGTATTTGGTTTCAATATGCAGTTTTGCAAATCGTATATAATTGCCATTTTAATTAATAGTTAAACCTCCAAACTATAATTGATGATATAGTTTCAAAATCTAGCTCATCAACCAAGTATTTGTTGAGTCTATATATTGAATTTAGGGACTGTATTCTATTAATTGCTTGCACCATCACTTTATCTAAAAGCACATGCATCTAGCGATTTTTCTAACATGGATTCTTATTGTTTTCCCTTTTTTTTTTAAACCAAGTGGGGTTATTAGTTTATGTAAGTTGTCGGCCACAGAGAAAACTTTTCACCCAATTAATTGTAAAGCTCCAAGTTTCATTATAATAAGGATATAGGTTTATCCCAAAACCTTTATGAAAAAGAAACAGTCGACATAAAGAGAAAAGAAAAAAACGAGTGGGTTTCTTACTTGGGTTGTTCAAGATGGATGGTGAGGTCGGGTTTCATTGGTGGTGATTTATGATGACGATTATAAGGTGGTTTTGTTCGGTTATAGCAGTAGTTACAGTAGTTTATGATGGTTTGTTAATTGATTATGAAAACCTCGCAATTTGTTGATAAATATATAGAGAGAGAGAGAGAGTAAAAGAGGTAGAAAGAGAGAAGAGTGACTATGGCGGTTCTTGGTGGTGGAGGGTGCAAGGTGGTAGTGGTAGATGAACGATAAACAACAATAGCAAGAAAAAATAATCGTGGGTCTTGTGTGTTGTGGGTGTACGAAAGAGAACAAAAACGAAATATGGTGATTAGAGTGGTGATGTTAGGGTGGTTATAAATGGTTGTAATAGTGGTTTGATAGTGGTTGATTGATTTACGTTGAAGATAGTGATAAACGGTGGTCGATGTTTGTGATGGTGTTGGATAGTATTCACAGGTGATCGAGATAGAGGGGAAGGGAAATATGTGTGGGTGATTATTTTGTTGAGAAGTAACTAACTAGAATGTGGATCCATCGTATTTATAAAGAAACATGAAATATACGTTTAAGTTGGTGTTTATGGTTGTTAAGTTGAGTCAACCAAGAGATATATAATGGTTGTGATATTATCATCAATTTTACATCTAAATGCATGTATATAAATATGCATCAAATTAGTGGGAAACAAAGAGTACAAGTGGGAGGTGACAAAAGCAACAACAATATCATATATTGAATTCTCGTGATCACATAGTATGCATATGTATATGTTTTCAATTAGTAAGACAAATTAATCATATAAATAATTAAGTTTAATAGTTTGCAAACGTGTGGAAAAAGAAGGTTAGCAGCCTCTTAATAATTTTAGTCTATCGACATATCAATTTCGGATATTATCTAGTGCTCTGTTATTAATTAATGGCGGATAAAAGTGTTCGGAACAATCACATATTTTTAAATTAATTATATTTATTTATTTTGGTCATTATGGTATAAAATTCGATCATTAATTTGTTAAATTACATCAACTGTCCCTCTCATTTCTGGGTAAAATATAAAAAGTGTTAAAACTTAACAAATAGTTCCTAAATACATTTTTAATAAGCCTAAAATTTATAGAACTCATTTTCGTATCACCGTTTATTTTAAAATTACGTAAGTTTAAATTTAACTTGCTTAATATCAATCGAAATATCAAACTAGTATTACAATAATTTAATATTTATTTTTAATATATACTTTATTTATGTAAAGAGATAAATTTTAAATAATAATTATTATAATATACTATTTTTATTTTATTAATTTTTAATAACAACAACATATAATACTTTAAATTATATTTCGAATTATTATTTATATATATATACACATATCTATTTACAATTAAATGTTCGTGAATCGTCAAGAGCAGTCGAAGGTCAATTGAATATATGAACATCGTTTCAAAGTTTTCGAGACTCAACATTACAGACTTTACTTATAGTGTCAAAATCATATAAAGATTAAGTTTAAATTTGGTCGGAAATCTCCGGGTCGTCACATATCTCATGTACAAAACCATTTTCCATAATGCTTAGCAGAGTAGGTTCGTATCCTTTTCTCCCCCGTAGGTTGCCTCGCAATTTTTAAATAACCGTACACATATCTCGTGCACAAAAATAATACACATAACCTGTGTATAAAAATTATTATCTCGATACATAACATTCAATTTGATTTCATTTCTCAACATGGTAACCGACCTTAACATATAATGCGCATCAATAATATCCCCAAAACAGAACATCTCGTCTGTATAATATATAAACTTCGAAGTACTAAACACCGCGCCCACTAGCTCTTCCGTCTAGTGAACATTCTGGGTGGGGGTGTTAAACCCGGTAGCTACCTTTAGGATTTGCGTGAATTAGGGCCATACCCGTTTCTAATTCTTAGGTTACCAAGCAATAATAATCAGGGAAAATATTCACAACAATTAGTGGCAATTATAACGTCCAACTAATTCAATCATAATCAACAGAACTTCTGTCTGCATAATAATTCATCCGAGGAATGTTTTGCTTGTGTCATATCGCGTCAAACATTTATAAAAGCATGTCATGTATTCTCAGTTCAAAATATATTTCAAAAGCATTTAATAAAGAAGTTGTAAAAACAGTGAATGCATTCTCAGTCCTAAAATTGTAAAGAGTAAAAGGGAATCAAATGAACTCACGATACGATATTTTGTAGTAAAAATATTCATACAACTGAACTGAACAATGCAGGGTTGGCCTCGGATTCACGAACCTATATCATTTGTATATTTATTAATATACATAGTTGTAATCGAATAAATATATATATAAATTTATTAGTTATATCCTTTTTATATTAATAATATATATGTTTCATATATTCATTTTGTACATAAAAATATTAAATTTTGTTATGTTATATGTATTAAATATGTTTATATATAAATATCATTTATTTATTAAAGTAGTATTTTAAGATAATATTTTAAGTGATAACAATAATAATAGTGATAGTACTAATATTAATAATAATGATAATAATAATAATAATAATGGTAACAATACTGAATACTAATAACTATATAAAAATAATAATTTTGCTATTAGTGATAGTTATGATAATTTTTTTTAATAATAGTATAATAATAATGATACTCATGACAATATTAATAATAATACTCATAATAATGTTTCAAGGTTGTGTTATACATACATATATAATCCATGAGTTTAAATAGATTTCATACTTATTCCTAATATTATCTATTGTCAATACTAATGATGTTATTTCTATTTATATCATACTTATCGTACTCATGTTCATAATATCATCCATAATCTTTAATGTCAATAATAACACTAATATTAATAATGATAATAATAATAATATAATGATATTAATAATAATATTTCATTTTAAATCATTATTCAATTACAAGTATAATCATCTTTATAATCATATTTGTATTTATAATTTGTATATGTATATAACCTTAACTAATAACTATTTTTACTTATTCATAACCATAATCATAATCATAGTAATACTAATAATAATAATAATAATTATTATAATACTAATAATAATAATAACAATAACAATAACAATAACAATAATAATTTATAGTAAAAAAATAATGATGATAATAATAATAATAATAATAATAATAATAATAATAATAATAATAATAATAATGATAATAATAATAATAATAATAATAATAATAATAATAATAATAATAATAATAATAATAATAATAATAATAATAATAATAATAATGATTTTTAATATGTAAAACTACCTTAGAAGCCCATTTTAAAAAGAATTGCACCAAGCAAGGATCGAACCCGAGACCTCTCAAAACCCGACACCATCCCTTAACCATTCCTCCAGTTTGTATTTTCTGATGATAATCAGATTCTAATTTATTTAAACCGTATTTATGTTTCTTCCTTTTCTCTTTCTTCTTCACTGATTCAAGTCGACCAGGGCACTTTGAATCTCATGGTAACGAATATGTGATATTATTTAGGACTTAATATTAACATATAATTACTTATTTGTGATTAATTGGTTTAAAAATAATAAATTGAAAATACCTGCTGCTGTTGCTCGACGGTATTAAGAGGAAAAAAATTGATCTTGATTTTGAGCAAGTTTTAGACTAAGCTTATAACATGAAATATATTGTAATACACTCCTAGCAACTCTAGGAATTAAAAATTTCAATAGAAACATTAAAACGAAAATGAATTTCGCGATGAACACAAAGTTGACTTTTTAAAATTAGAACTTTGACTGCCAAATTCGTACTCAATATAGAGAATTGAAACCTGAAATTTTGAGGAAAGATTCTGACATGAATTAGAAATGTTCTGCATTTATGGATTTTGAAAATTTGTTCGAAATCAAAATGTGACCAAAAAGATGGATAACAGAGGTATCGAGCTGTGATATTATTTTTCTGTTTTTAAATTCATGAATTACAGTCTGTAATATTTATGATGGAATGGAATAATTGAAGTGAATTAATCACAGGTTGTTTTGTAGTACATAATTGATCGACAAGAGTTTCCATCAGAATAAAAAAAACGATAGTGAAATAAAACTGATTTTGGCTTCTATATGTATTAATATGCGAAATTATATTATTAAGTCTTTTATATATATATATATATATATATATATATATATATATATATATATATATATATATATATAGTGGACCAATTCATGGATAAGCACTAAATGGGGCACAAACTGGATAAGTTAAATTTTTAATTTTTTTAAAAAAAAAAAAAAACGATCCTTTAATATGCAAATAGAAGAAAACGAAAAAATTTTAAAAAGTTTTTTAACAAAATCGTTCGAAAATCGATGATGAATGGTAAACATCGATGATGAATGGTAAAAATTGATGATGAATGGTAAAATTAACCATTCATCTGGTTAATTATCATCCATTTTTATTCGCGATGAATGATAAAATTAATCAATGCTAAAAAAACCAGATAAATGGTTAATTTAACCATTCATCTGTTTATGATGAATGATAAAAAAACAGATGAATGGTTAATTTAACCATTCATCTGGTTCTTTAGCATTGATTAATTTTATCATTCATCGTAAACAAGATGAATGATAAATTATCCCGATGAATGGTTAATTTTACCATTCATCATCGATTTTTGAAAGATTTTGAACGTTTTTTTTTATGAAAAAAATTGATTAGAGGTGCATTTTAATGCAGATTTATGAATGTAAAAAAAATTAAAAAAAAAAAATTTTATTTTGCTTATCCCGTTTGTACTCCTTTTAAGCTTATCCATGGATCGTGCCCCTATATATATATATATATATATATATATATATATATATATATATATATATATATATATATATATATATATATATATATCTTATAATGTATTTGTATAATTCAGGTTCTATCCTATTTATTTATTTTTATATATTTAAGTATATATCTGTATTCATATAACGTGTATATATATATATATATATATATATATATATATATATATATATATATATATATATATATATATATATATATATATATATATATATCTGAATTTATGTATTATAATTAATCTTATAAATATAACTACAATAATAATAAATATAACTACAATAATAATATCACTCTTAATATTATGAATAATAATAATGATAATATAATAATACTATTATTATTAATGATAACTATAACATTTATAAACATAATATTATTTATAATAATAATATTAATTATAATAATTAAAATTTATAACCATAATATTATTTATAATAATAATATTAATTATAATAATACTAATATTATTAATGATAATAATAATATTAGTAATAATAATATTATAACAAATCATACATATCAAACTTCATATCTAGATGTTATATATTTAAAAATAATACTTTTAGTAATACTAATTTTATAATTTATATTAATAATGATAATAATAATAATCATAACTCATACATATCCAATCTCATTAAAATTAATAATATTAATAATACATATATTAATATTAATATCAACATTAGCGAAAGTAATGATCATAATACAACATTTATACTTTAACTTGTAATTACATATAATATATTAGCTTTACATTTCATTACTTATGTAATACTTATTATATAACATATTTGAATATTTACATTTATATATATATATTTTATATATATTTCAATATAATAATTATCAATATAAATCATATATATTTATATATATTCATTTCAATAGTAACTTAATTATTTTATTTATCATTTTACATTTTTAATTCCGATTGATTAAAGTGTATCTCAAAATATTATATATAAACCCTTATATTTATTTTGATATATATATATATATATATATATATATATATATATATACATATTTATTTACACATAATTATTCGTGAATCGTTGGGAATAGTCGAAGGGTAATTGAATTCATGAAATAGTTCAAAATTGTTGAGACTTAACATTACAGACTTTGCTTTTCATGTTGAAATCATATAAAGATAGTGTTTAAATTTGGTCGAAAATTTTCGGGTCGTCAAAGTACCTACCCGTTAAAGAAATTTCGTCTCAAAATTTGAGTGGAATGGTCATGGCTGACAATAAGTATGTTTTCATGACGAATATGAGTTGTTAAATAGAGTTTTATCATTTATTGATTAATATAGATAAAACGATTCGATTATGTGAAACGTACGAGTGAAGCTGTCACAAAAGAGTGAAATGAATAAGATAAAGTTCGTCTTAACTTTTGACGTAGTCACGGTGGATTTCCGGAATTCAAGGAATTCAAAGAAAATCTTCGAAATCTAAAGGATTTGATTCTTCGGCGAATAATGGAATTAAGATCTCTATAATTAAATACGGTGATCTGCCTCGATTACTCTGTCCGATATTTCCATTATAAATTAAACTTTTTCCGTTCCATTATTTTCCACCACTCCCATTTTCTATACTTTAATTCATATTTCCAAATCGTTAGTCAATATGCTTCATCCAGTTTTAATTCTGGATATATTCCTGACTTTCATATCAATCATTCTCCTTTTTCATCTACCACCAGAGGAATCTGTCTACTTTTACTATGCTCTTGGGTTTATAGTGTTTTTAGTTCTAACGGGTCTTTATATTGCTATATGCATTGATATACACGATTTGTAATTTCGGCGTTGTTGTTGGGCTTTATATTTTCCTTTATATTTCGAAGTCCCATCTTCTATCCTCTATAATCATTGTCATCCACAGTTAATGTCCTCTTTTATTTGCTGCAATTTATACTCCCATTTCTATTTCAGAGTTCCATTCTTTTGCTTTCTCGCTGCAAGTAATGGTCCAGAATTTATAGGTATGGAGTTTCGAATGAACATGACTAATGTTCTAAGAAAGAAACGGTAATAGCACAATCTGACTTGTCAAATTACCAGAATTCAAGAGAAAAGATAGGACTATCAAGAAAATATGTT
The DNA here is from genome assembly GCF_046630445.1 of Rutidosis leptorrhynchoides. Taxonomy (NCBI): domain Eukaryota; kingdom Viridiplantae; phylum Streptophyta; class Magnoliopsida; order Asterales; family Asteraceae; genus Rutidosis; species Rutidosis leptorrhynchoides. The sequence continues at coordinate 229,583,242 of NC_092335.1, forward strand.
CTTGATGTGTTTATAGATTAGATAGAATGTAAGAGTCGTGTAACATGGCACACGATGGCGTTATGGTCTGTGAATCATCACGTTTCATTAGAAACTCAGCATGACTTACTGTAATATAATCACGTTGATAAAGTGTCATTATATTATACTAACTCATGCATCAATTTCCAACACTACTTAAAAAACATTCATATTTTAAACTCGAAGGTTTACAGAATATAGAAACTATACAGTTTCTTTTATGATGTAATACTGATAACGCGAGAAGATAAATAATATCGGACAAGAATATTTATGAAGATATCTTCAAAAATATTGAGGATATTTACAATGAAAGATACGATGATAACTTATGATTTTAGAATCAAATTGTGATGAATAAATTAATTCACAATGATTTAGAATAATTAAGGAGCAAGGTATTCGCTGAAGATTTCATCAGAACAGAATCATCAGAATTCCTTATGTACAAGTTTAGTCCTTGTGATTTGTTCAGAGTCTCCTTTATGGTTTGCTCAATTCATTTTTCAGTATTAAAATCTTTGAGCTTTTTCAACACTCCATTCTTTATCATCAAACTTTTGACTGTTAAGGGAGTCTTTAGTTTTCACTACTTCATCAGCTTTTTCAAAACTCAGAAAAACTGTTTCATAGGCTAAAGTGCTTTTCAGAAATTCAGAATTGTAGTTCGTAAATCTAGGAGATAGAAGTTATATATATATATATATATATATATATATATATATATAATTGTTGCCGCAGAATTGCGGAGAAGTTCGAGATTATCGATAGATGTCTCCCGGTATTTGGTATGGTAATTATCGTTACAAGATGCCGATGAGTTTATGATAAGACTTCAATATAGTGATTTTTCGGAGAGATTGAAGCCAAGGAGCAACGAGGTTGCTGGTATGTCTGCTGGTAATATTGTGGAATATAAAAGGTTCCCTGGTAACAATAAAAGAGCACGCATATATATCAAGGTTATAATAAGGTTGTTTCGAATGAAAAGTCGAAGTTGATTTGCTGAAACTGTGACAAAACTGGCTACTTTGGATATTGTAAAGTTATTTTCGGTAATAACACGCCAATGGATCATAGATTCGTGTTAAACTTCTACTTGGGTCCCGGAAGTTCTCCCATGTGCATGACTGTGGATAACATGTGGTTGGATCATTATCTCGATTGAGGTGTTTTCAAGAATCATGAAAGGTTTGAACGCAGATTAGAATTGTTAAGATACAAATGAGGTTTATGATGAAATCAAGTAGCAAACTTGAAGAAATGTTTAGTTTCATATGTTATAATCAATATTTTAATTCATTTTAATTGTCCAATGTTATTAGTCCACAGTTAGTAGTCCACAATTAGTAATTCAAAAATTCATATATAGTTTAATATATAATATTCGAATTAATTAATACGTGTCGTGACCCATTATATACATGTCTCAGACTCGATCACAACTCAAAGTATATATATTATTTAGAATCAACCTCAATCCTGTATAGCTAACTGAACATTACCGCATATAGAGTGTCTATGGTTATTCCAAATAATATATATAGATGACGTCGATATGATATGTCAAAACATTATGTGTCCCGATTTATACGACGATATTTAAAGTGCGTAAAATAAATAACAGAAATTAAATGATGATAAATAAATTGTGGGAATTAAAATTACGATAAATAAATTGCGATAAATAAAATGTAATACGGAGTTAACAGTTAGCTAGGAATAGTTAGCTAGGATTTTGTTAGCGTGGATTCTTAACAAAATTTCTCATAGTTAACTTGTTTGTTTCTAACAAATTTTACTTTTTTGTCCAATGTTTCTTCATTATGCCACTTTTTGGATTCTGATAAGTCAAAATCCAAATATGAAATTGAATAAAAATGGTTATTTTGTGGTGAACGGATTCGTATATCTGTGAATGTACAACAACAACAACAACAACAACAACAATACCCAATACCACATGAGTGGTGTATGGGGGAGGTAATATGTAGACAATCCTTCCCCTATCCGAGAATAAAGATAAGTCATTTTTCCACCCAAAGTGAAACACTCTCAAGAGTAGAGAAAGTCATCCCTCTCTTTATTCGACGGATAAAGAGATTGCTTCCGAGAGGAACTCCGGCCTTTAAGTAGGAAAAAGGTTTTATTTTTAAAAAATAATAATAATAATAATAGACGCCATGAAAATGGTAGAATCAAATTTCCATGGGTTTTAAATCCTGCCTGGAATTTAATTTAGGCTCTAAGAGTCAGTCAAGTCGCCATCAAATCGACGATTGCAGTCGACTCAATAGAGCCAATATCTGTGAATGTACGTAGGATAGTAAATGACTGTTGAATCAGATTTGAAGAAAGTACAGTGTAACATGTTAATGTGAGATCTAAATATTTCTAGGGTATTACCTACCCGTTAAAATATTTTCACCATTAACAGATTATACAAAAGAATTTTTAATTACAACCTTTATGAAAATATACGTACATATATATTTTCCTCAGATGAAATTATGGATTTAATGAGTCAAAATGATATTAATCTCTGATGTGTGCGAGGTGTAGTACTAAATACTATTAATTTTATTACGAAATAATATTAAATACGATACAATTTTACACAAGTTATTTATTTATTTATTGAATGGATATACCTAAACCTTGCTACAACACTTATAGGCAGTGTATCTAATCGTAAAGTAGTTTAGTTTTTAGTAAGTTCGGTTCGTTCCACAGGGATACAGCTGAGTTAACGCTATATTTTTATTAACTATATTTGTATAAATATAAATATATAAGTATTATTATTATTATTATTATTATTATTATTATTATAAAATTATAAAAGGGGGGTTTTACCGTTTAATGACAGGTTTGTCGATTTTATGTCTTAAGTCACAATTAAAACCTAATGTAAAATATTAAATATAAAAATAACTTAATTTAAAGCGTCAAGTAAATGACGATAAATAAAAATGCGATAAATAAAATTGCAGTAATTTAAAGTACGATAAATAAAATGACGGTAAATAAAAGTGCGATGAGATATAAAATAAAGGAATTATGCTTATTTAAACTTTCGTAATCATGATGTTTGACATGTTGATTTTAATTTATTACCATGGGTTAATTGTCCTTTGTCCTAGATTATTCAATATGTCCATCTGGTTTTTGTCCATAATAGTCCATCGGTCATAAATATAAAATGCGAGTGTCCTCATCAAATTACCCTTATACCCGAAGTCAAATATTCCAACTAATTGGGGACTTAAATTGTAATAAGGTTTTAATACATTGTTAATGATTACACCAGGTTATCGAGTGTGTGTAATCCAAGGTTTTAATACTTTATTAACAATTACACCAATTTTCCTTGTATGTAATTCACCCCTGTTTTAATGAGTCCATTGACTATTAATTCATCCCCTTGTCCGGTCAAATGAACGATTATTAGTACTTATAAATATCCCACCCATCGTATCCAATCGAGTGTATGTGGTTATTTATAAGCACGTCAAATTGTAAATCTCTATATTAAATTAACGAACTATCATTCAGTTAAACAAATATAAAGCCCATTAATAGCCCATAGTCCAATTTCCACAAGTGTCGGTCTTTTGTTCAAACCCTATTATGGTCCAAAGCCCAACAACCCAGTCTTAATATTTAGTCCAACATCATGATTACTTCGGCTTAAATAAGCATAATAATAACTTAGCTACGAGACATTAATTTAAAAATTTTGAACATAACTTACAATGAGTATTAATCGCGTAGTGTTACACGGACAGAATTTTGACTTACAAAACCTTAAAACATTCCTTACAATAACCCAATTATTATTAAACTTAAATTAAAATTAAAATTAAAATTATAAATATATATTTCTTACAGAAGGAAGAAAGAATGAAAGAGGTGGGTATAATTCGTCGAAAAATGCTCCAATTTATAGATGTGGCCAGAGTTCTGGAGCCATGCGCTCGCATGGAAAACAAGCTTCCAGGCCATGCAATCGCATGGCCTGCTGGATCAGTTCATATACTTGCCAAAAACGTGGGCGGCTCTTGATTTATTTATTATATAATATAATATATATAATTTTATATAATTATATATATATATATATTATATTATATTCTTGTGCATAGTTGACTTGTAATTTTAGGCCCGTTGCGTCGCGCGTTGATAGTTGACTCAGGTCCCGGTTCCGAATTTTCGAACGTCATTTCGTACGATTTAATATCTTGTACTTTGGGTTTTGCGGCTTGTACTTGTGACGACCCGGAAATTTCCGACCAAATCTAAACTTAATCTTAAGTTGTTTCCGACACGATAAGCAAAGTCTGTTAGGTTGAGTCTCAAAAATTTTGAACTGTTTACATGAATTCATTTAACCTGTGACTATTCCCGACGATTCACGAACATTGATGAATAAATAAATATGTAATATATATATAATTAATAAATATTCAATAAATTGTATAACTGATAAATATTATATAATAAGTGATAATATACTAAACTTAATTACAAGTAAAATATAAATTTTATACAAAAATTATTATTACTTTCATTATTTTTATTAAGATACAAATTATTATCATTATCATTATCAATATTATTATTATATCTATTATTAATATAATTAGTACTAATTTGATTTTATGATTATTATTAATAGTATTAATATTTCTATTTCTATTATTATTATTATTAGTATTTATTATTATTAATAATATTATCAATATTATTATTAATATATTTATTATTAATTATTAATATTAATTAAATATAATTTCATAAGTCAAAAATTCGTACGAGTATGTTATATATCATATTCTGCTTTTGATTTTTTCTTACCTGATCAGGATCCTTTGTCGACCTAAATCAATTTCTGCTACAAGCATTAACCAACCACTTGTATTTTATAAAATCCCTATCTACTGTATTTTCTTCTTCACCTCCTGATCAACGTTTATTTCCTGTCGACATCAATATTCCATTCAAAACAACCTATAATCAAACCTTGTTTCTACCTAATTAATTCATTGCACGCTATATAATTTCGGTTACTAGTAGAAGAATCAAACAAAAGGAAAAAGAAGCTGAACTAGTCCCCTGTTCGTGATGAATCCAAAACAATAACTCAAAATACGAATCAAATATCAAAATCTACAAAGACTGTTATGTTAGGAATCACTTAGTTAAACTATCTGTAAATTTTCATTATACAATTCCTTTGATTGATTTCGAGTTTTTGAAGTCAAAGTTAAAATCAAAAAGTCAATCGATTTTTCTAAGATCAAATTGAAGGGTATAGAGGTTGTTTCCATTGTAATTCATGATTCACGAGTATTATAAAGAGGAATTGAAGCAACTTTGCTGAACGAATCGTGATGTAAAAACAAATGTATCATGAATTCGTGTATCAAGTTCATAAGAATCAGGTAGCGTGATTTTCTGTTCTATTTCCATTCTATTGTTGTTCAAATTCGATCTCCATCTTAAAAACCTATTACCAGTGAGTCACTACGGCTGTTTGATTGTTTTTTTCTTTTATGTTGCTTTAATTCAACAAATTCTGTCTGTTCTTCGGTATAAGAAGATGAAGAAGAAGGAAATAAAGAAAAACGGGTTATATATTTTAGAGGTTTTTATGTTACAGAAAAATAGAAATGGTTCAGTGGTTTGTTGGTATTGCGGGTGAGCGAGAGGTCTCGGGTTCGAGCCCCGTCAAAGGCGATTTTTTTTAGAAAAATCTTTAAGAGGTAGTTTATTTATTATTATTATCATTATTATTATTTTTATCATTATTTTTATTACTATTATTATTATTATTATTATTATTATTATTATTATTGTTATTAGTAGTATTATTATTCAGTATTATTACTATCATTATTTTAATTAGTATTATTATCCTAGTTATTATTAATAACATAACTATTAATAGAATAAGTATTATTATTATTATTATGATTAAGATTATTGTTATTATTTATCATTAATATTAATATTATTATTATTATTATCCTTATCAATATCATTAAAAGTATTATTATTAAAATTTTAGTATTATCATTATTATTAATAGATATTATTATATTATTACTACTATGATTATGGTTATTAATATTATTGTGAAAAGGATACAAATTACTATTACTTTCATTAATATTAGTACTCGTATCATTTTTATAATTATAAGTATTATTATTATTATATTATTATTATTATTATTATTATTATTATTATTATTATTATTATTATTATTATTATTATTATTATTATTATTATTATTATTATTATTATTATTATTAGTATTATTATAAGTAGGTATTATGAACATTAGTTATTACTGTTATTATTACTAACATAAGTATTAGTAACCAAATATTATTATCGTTATCAAAACCCTAGTTGCAATTATAATTATTATTATAATTATTATTGTTATTACTAATATTATTATCACTATAAGTATTATTGTTAAGTAATATGATTAATAATATTATCTTTATTAATATCAAAAACTACCTCTTAAACAAATAAATATTTTTTACCTAAAATATACTTGTTACATATACTATAAATATATTAAAATTTCACATAATTATATATATCAAACCTATTAATATTATTATTATAAATACATACAAATAACAAACTATCAATTTTTAAATATAACATTAAACAATTATGTATATAAATATAGATATTATTAATATAACTATATAAATATTAACCATTATGAATATATACACATATTAACCATACAAATTATATAAATTAAAGATATAATAATTAAATTGTTCAATTACGGTTATATGTTTTAATATATATACAAATGATATAGGTTCGTGAATCCAAGGTCAACCCTACATTGTTCAATATAGTCATATGTATTTTTACTACAAAATACATTAGGTGAGTTTCATTTGCACCCTTTTTAAATGCTTTTGCAATATATATTTTTGGGACTGAGAATGCATGCGCTGCTTTTATAAATGTTTTACGAAATAGACACAAGTAATCGAAACTACATTCTATGGTTGGATTATCGAATCGAATATGCCCCATTTTAGGTTGGTAGCCTAAGAATTAGGGAAATGACCCCTAATTGACGCGAATCCTAAAGATAGCTCTATGGACCTTGACATGTCCCATTCGGGTTACGAATGCTTTAGTACTTCGATTATCATGTCCGATGAGAGTCCCAAAATGATGGAGATATTCTATATGCATCCTGTTAGTTCGGTTATCAAGCGTTCACCATATGAATGATTTTTATCTTTATGCCGTGCGAAATGCCTGATATGAGATTATGTTTATGAGAAATGGAAATGAAAATCTTGTGGTCTATTAAAATTATGGAAATGATTGATTTTGATAAACTAATGAACTCACCAACCTTTTGGTTGACACTTTAAAGCATGTTTATTCTCAGGTATGAAAGAAATCTTCTGCTGTGCATTTGCTCATTTTAGAGATACTACTTGGAGTCATTCATGACATATTTCAAAAGACGTTGCATTCGAGTCATTGAGTTCATCAAGATTATTATTAAGTCAATTATAATTGGATATATTATGAAATGGTATGCATGCTGTCAACTTACGATGTAATGAAAGTTTGTCTTTCAAAAATGAATGCAATGTTTGTAAAATGTATCATATAGAGGTCAAGTACCTCGCGATGTAACCAAATGTAATGTATTCGTCCAGATGGATTAGGATGGGTCATTAGAGTACTCTTGTAATTTTTAGACGTTTCTCATCAATAAATTTAACCACTTGGATTGTACTTTGTACTTTTTAGCTTTTTGGTCGTTTGCGTCTTCAAATCGTCAAATCTGTCTTTTGTCTTCACCTTTTATTATTTAAACGAATATTACTTGAAAATAGAACAATTGCAACTAAAAGCTTGTCTTTCTTGAAGGATAATGCTATAAAATATATGTGTTCGTTTTTATCATTATCATTCTCATTTGATTTATCGTTAGGACTAGAATACATAATCTCTAAAACATTAGAAATTATATAATCGTCATGTAGAACGAAGATAAATGATGTAGAACGATACATAGAATGAAGATCATGCTTGGGGTATAGATTGTGATATTGTGGCATGTGGTGTTGATGGTACGGGTGCTGTTGCTAGTGGTTCTGTTGGTGTCGGTGATGTTGCTGAAGCTGGTAAGTTTTGCACCATATCCTCCAAATGATTACTCGAGCACGAAGTTCGTTGACTTCTTCTATTATTCCGGGATGATTGTCGGTTGGAACGAGCGGATGAATAAGGTTCAGAATTTTAGATAGAATATAATCGTGGCGAGATATTCGGGAAATGAGGGTGAAAATGGTGTTTCGGACTAGTTGGCCGGTAGGTGCTTCAGGTTCTTTGCCAAGAGGTGAATTCGGTTGATGGAAAGGATCACCTTCTTCTTATTTCCATTGATTAATTCGACTACGAACTCAGCCCTAATTCATCCAGAATTGATGATGGCTGATTGGTTGATCCATTCTGTTTACACTGCTTTTTGGAGCTCGAGTGGAAATCCATATCAGAATAATTGTCGAAATCCGAGGAACTGGAACTATTTGAAGGATCCATTTTGTACGATCAGGGAATTGATTTTCAATATGAGATAGATTATAGGACTTAGAAATACATAATTTTCATATGTATATAGAATACCAAGATCCCATAAGTTACGGAGGAATTTTCAGAAGCTGTCAGGCAAAGTTTACAGTAACATATACGCTAAGATACGAATTTATCTATACACTATCTATGCAATAGAGTCAGTAAGACGTGTCTAGACTTTAAGGATGATAAGCAAGTAATTTTTGACACGAAATGATAAGCAAAAATTTTGACATGCAGACACGGTCGAAGTCCAGACTCACTAATGCATCTTAACAACTATCAGTTAGACACACTAATGTAAGACCTGGTTCGCTAAGACCACCGCTCGGATACCAACTGAAAGGACCCGTCCAAATCCATCTGGATGAATACATTATATTTGGTTACATCGCGAGGTACTTGACCTCTAAATGATACATTTTACAAACATTGCATTCATTTTCAAAAGACAAACTTTCATCACATCAAAAGTTGACGGCATGCATACCATTTCTTAATATATCCAACTATAATTGACTTAACAATAATCTTGATGAACTCAACAACTCGAATGCAACGTCTTTTGAAATATATCATGAATGACTCCAAGTAATATCTCTAAATGAGCAAATGCACAGCGGAAGATTTCTTTCATACCTGAGAATAAACATGCTTTCAAGTGTCAACCAAAAGGTTGATGAGTTCATAGGTTTATCATAAGCAATAAAATTCATCATTTTGATAGACCACAAGATTTAAATACAGTACACCTATCTCGTGTACAAAACCATTTTTCATAATGCTTAGCAGAGTAGGTTCGTATCCTTTTCTCCCCCGTAGGTTTCCTCGCGATTTTTAAATAACCGTACACATATCTCGTGCATAAAAATAATACACATAACCTGTGTATAAAAATCATTCTCTCGATACATAATATTCAATTTGATTTCATTGCTCAACATGGTAACCGACCTTAACATATAATGCGCATCAATAATATCCCCAAAACAGAACATCTCGTCTGTATAATATATAAACTTCGAAGTACTGAACACCACGCCCACTAGCTCTTCCGTCTAGTGAACATTCTGGGTGGGAGTGTTAAACCCGGTAGCTACCTTTAGGATTTGCGTGAATTAGGGCCATACCCGTTTCTAATTCTTAGGTTACCAAGCATTCGAGGAATGTTTTGCTTGTGTCATATCACGTCAAACATTTATAAAAGCATGTTATGTATTCTCAGTTCAAAATATATTTCAAAAGCATTTAATAAAGCAGTTGTAAAAACAGCGCATGCATTCTCAGTCACGATACGATATTTTGTAGTAAAAATATTCATACGACTGAACTGAACAATGCAGGGTTGACCTCGGATTCACGAACCTATATCATTTGTATATTTATTAATATACATAGTTGTAATCGAATAAATATATATATAAATTTATTAGTTATATCCTTTTTATATTAATAATATATATATGTTTCATATATTCATTTTGTACATAAAAATATTAAATTTTGTTATGTTATATGTATTAAATATGTTTATATATAAATATCATTTATTTATTAAAGTAGTATTTTAAGATAATATTTTAAGTGATAACAATAATAATAATGATAGCACTAATATTAATAATAATGATAATACTAATAATGGTAACAATACTGAATACTAATAACTATATAAAAATAATAATTTTGCTGTTAGTGATAGTTATGATAATTTTTTTTAATAATAGTATAATAATAATGATACTCATGACAATATTAATAATAATACTCATAATAATGTTTTAAAGTTGTGTTATACATACATATATAATCCATGAGTTTAAATAGATTTCATACTTATTCCTAATATTATCTATTGTCAATACTAATGATGTTATTTCTATTTATATCATACTTATCGTACTCATGTTCATAATATCATCCATAATCTTTAATGTCAATAATAACACTAATATTAATAATGATAATAATAATAATATAATGATATTAATAACAATATTTCATTTTAAATCATTATTCAATTACAAGTATAATCATCTTTATAATCATATTTGTATTTATAATCTGTATATGTATATAACCTTAACTAATAACTATTTTTACTTATTCATAACCATAATCATAATCATAGTAATACTAATAATAATAATAATTATAATACTAATAATAACAATAACAATAACAATAACAATAACAATAACAATAACAATAACAATAACAATAACAATAACAATAATAATTTATAGTAAAAAATGATAATAATAATAATAATAATAATAATAATAGTAATAATAATGATAATAATAATAATAATAATAATCATAATAATAATAATAATAATAATAATAATAATAATAATAATAATAATAATAATAATAATAATAATAATAATAATAATGATTTTTAATATGTAAAACTACCTTAGAAGCCCATTTTAAAAAGAATTGCACCAAGCAAGGATCGAACCCGAGACCTCTCAAAACCCGACACCATCCCTTAACCATTCCTCCAGTTTGTATTTTCTGATGATAATCAGATTCTAATTTATTTAAACCGTATTTCTGTTTCTTCCTTTTCTCTTTCTTCTTCACTGATTCAAGTCGACCAGGGCACTTCGAATCTCATGATAACGAATATGTGATATTATTTAGGACTTAATATTAACATATAATTACTTATTTGTGATTAATTGTTTTTAAAAAAAAATTGAAAATACCTGCTGCTGTTGCTAGACGGTATTAAGAGGAAAAAAAAATTGATCTTGATTTCGAGCAAGTTTTAGATTAAGCTTATAACATGAAATAGATTGTAATACACTCCTAGAAACTCTAGGAATTAACAATTTCAACAGAAACATTAAAACAAAAACAAATTTCGCGATGAACACAAAGTTGACTTTTTGAAATTAAAACTTTGATTGCCAAATTCATACTCAATATAGAGAATTGAAACCTGAGATTTTGAGGAAAGATTCACGACATGAATTAGAAACGTTCTACATTTATGGATTTTGAAAATTTATTCGAAATTGAAATATGACCAAAAAGATAGATAACAGAGGTATCGAGCTGTGATATTATTTTTCTGTTTTTTTTCTTCATGAATTGCATTCTGTAATATTTATGATGGAATGGAATAATTGAAGTGAATTAGTCACGGGTTATTTTGTAGTACATCATTGATCAACAAGAGTTTCCATCAGAATAAAAAAAATCGAATCAGATAGTGAAATAAAACTGATTTTGGCTTCTATATGTATTAATACGCGAAATGATATTATTAAGTCTTTTATACTGTATATATATCGTATAATGTATCTGTATAATTCAGGTTCTATCATATTTATCTATTTTTATATATTTAAGTATATATCTGTATTCATATAACATATATATATCTGAATATATGTATTATAATTAATTTTATAAATATAACTACAATAATAATAAATATAACTACAATAATAATATCACTGTTAATATTATGAATAATAATAATGATAATATAATAATGATAATAATACTATTATTATTAATGATAACTATAACATTTATAAATATAATATTATTGATAATAATAATATTAATTATAATAATTAAAATTTATAACCATAATATTATTTATAATAATAATATTAATTATAATAATACTAATATTATTAACGATAATAATAATATTAGTAATAATAATATTATAACAAATCATACATATCAAACTTCATATCTAGATGTTATATATTGAAAAATAATGCTTTTAGTAATACTGATTTTATTAATATTAATAATGATAATAATAATAATCACAACTCATACATATCCAATCTTAATAAAATTAATAATATTAATAATACATATATTAATATTAATAACAACATTAGCGAAAGTAATGATCATAATACAACATTTATACATTTAACTTGTAATTACATATAATATATTAGCTTTACATTTCATTACTTATGTAATACTTATTCTATAACATATTTGAATATTTAAATTTATATATATATTTTATATATATTTCAATATGATAATTATCAATATAAATCATATATATTTATATATATTCATTTCAATAGTAACTTAATTATTTTATTTATCATTTTACATTTTTAATTCTGATTGATTAAAGTGTATCTCAAAATATTATATATAAACCCTTATATTTATTTTGATATATATATATATATATATATATATATATATATATATATATATATATATATATATATATATATATATATATATATATATATATATATATATTTACATATTTATTTACACACAATTGTTCGTGAATCGTTGGGAATAGTCGAAGGGTAATTGAATTCATGAAATAGTTCAAAATTGTTGAGACTTAACATTACAGACTTTGCTTATCATGTCGAAATCATATAAAGATCAAGTTTAAATTTGGTCGGAAATTTCTGGGTCATCACATAGTATCTACATCTTTTTAATTCATACATAATAGCTTCGTACGAAAAGATATATTATGGTTTCAATATATATATATATATATACACATAAATTCTTCAGCGAAAATGAGTTAATACTTCATAACTCATTGATACAATATACGCGTTGTTGATTAGTGATGTTGTAAGCGCTGCTGATGCTGACGATGCTGATGGTACTGACGATGCTGGTGATGTTGACGGTACTGTTGATGCTGTTGGTAAAAAAATCTAGCTTGTAAATCACGCACCATCATATCAGGGTTTCTACTCTTCCTTCTATCATTTCGATTCACTCATCTGATTTATGGTTAAGGCTAGAATAGATAATCTCTGAGACTTTGGAGATTACATAATCGCCACAGAATGTTGCTCCAATGAAGTTATAGATTAATACTTCATCGGTTATTATTGTTGGTACTCCTTGGTATATATGGTGCATGTGATGTTGATGGTCGAGGTACAGATTGTGATGTTGAGATGTGGGATGCGGATGTTGCTGTTGGTGTTGATGATGGTGGTATTGTTGGTGCCGGTGATGCTGCTGGTGCTTGTAACCTTTGCACCATATTGTCCAAAGCCACTACCCGAGCGCGAAGCTCATTGAATTCTTCTATTACACCGGGGTGATTGTCAGTTCGGACGAGTGGATGAATAAGATCTAGAATTTGAGATAGTATATAATCATGACGAGATACTCTGGAAATGCGAGAGAAAATGGTGTCTCGAACAGGTTCGCCGGTAAGTGCTTCAGGTTCATTGCCAAGAGGGCAATGTGGTGGATGGAAAGGATCGCCTTCTTCTTGTCTCCAATGATTAAATAGACTACGAACCCATCCCCAATTCATCCAGAATAGATGATGGCTAATTGGTTGATCCATTCTGGTCACACTGCTTTCGGAGCTCGAGTGAAACTCCATATTGGAATCCGAGGGACTTGAACTAGTGGCTAATTCCATTTCGTACGATTGAATAAAGGATTTTTAGATATGAAATTATTTTTGACTATCGGATGGTATTCTAATTACATAGAATATCTACATATATAGAGTAAAAGATTTTATAGATTACGGAGGAATTTTTGGAATATGTCAGGCAAAGTTTACAGTAACAGATACGCTAAGATGTGAATTAGCAGATACGCTAAGATATGAATTTTGTCTATACACTATTCATGTAATCAATGCAGTAAGATGTGGCTAGACTAAGAATGATAAGCAGGTGATTTCCGACAAAAATGATAAGCAAAACTTTTGACATGCAGACACGGTCGAAGTCCAGACTCATTAATACATCTTAATATCTATCAGTTAGACACACTAATGCAAGACCTGGTTCGCTAAGACCATCGCTATGATACCACATGAGACGACCCGTCCTAATCTATAAGGACGAATACTATAACATATGGTTACATTGCGAGATATTTGACCTATATATGATACATTTTACAAACATTGCTTTCGTTTTTAAAAGACAAACTTTCATTACATCGAAAGTTGACAGGCATGCCTACCATTTCATAATATATAACTATAAATGACCTAATCTGTCATTTACTAAATAATAATCTTTATTGAACTCAATGACTTGAATGCAACGTCTTTTGAAATATGCCATGAATGACTCCAAGTAATATCTTTAAAATGAGCAAATGCACAGCGGAAGATTTCTTTAATACCTGAGAATAAACATGCTTTCAAGTGTCAACCAAAAGGTTGGTGAGTTCATTAGTTTATCATAAACAATCATTTTCATTAATTTAATAGACCACAGGATTTTCATAAACATACATCTCATACATAGAGATAAAAATCATTCATATGGTGAACACCTGGTAATCGACCTTAACAAGATGCATATAGAATATCCCCATCATTCTAGGACTCCCTTCGGACATGATAAATTCGAAGTACTTAAGCATCCGGTACTTTGGATGGGGCTTGTTGGGCCCAATAGATCTATCTTTAGGATTCGTGTCAATTAGGGTGTCTGTTCCCTAATTCTTAGATTTACCAGACTAAAAAGGGGCATATTCGATTTTGATAATCCAACCATAGAATGTAGTTTCGATTACTTGTGTCTATTTCGTAAAACATTTATAAAATAGCGCATGTATTCTCAGTCCCAAAAATATATATTGCAAAAGCATTTAAAAAGGGAGCAAATGAAACTCACAATACTGTATTTCGTAGCAATAATGTAAATGACGACACTGAACAAGTGCAGGGTTGGCCTCGGATTCACGAACCTATATTAAGTATATATATATATTTATATGTTGGTCAATATCCGTCGTCGTAGTGTATCACAATCCTAATGCTCGAGATTATCATGCAGAAGTCAATAAAAGTATATTTGACCAAAATGACATTAAAAAAATCAAAACATGTTTATTATATAACTTAAATAGTCGTTTTATATATATAATATATATTTATCAGATTGTATTAGAGTAAATAATACAAGTCATTTATTAATAAAAATTTTATACTTAAAATTATATATAATAAAAATATACTTCTATATATCTTAAGTAATAAAATTTATGAAGCTCACTTAATATCATAAAAATATAGTGGTATATATTATAAATGAAATTATATTACGTGTGATAAAAATATCTTTGTATCACATATTTATTTGATAAAATAATATTAATAATAATAATGAGTAAAAATTGTTGTATTTTGTGATAATAATAATATTAATTATAATAATAACAATATTTATATTTACTAATGATAATAATAATTTTGATAATTAATAATAATCTTTTATAATAATACTAATGTCATAATAATAATATTGCTAATAATGATAATAATATTATAATCATGTTAATGATAATAACAATGTTAATAATATTGTTGTTATTAATAATACTAATAATAATAAAAATGATAATTTAAATGAAAATATAAGTTTTAAGATTTATAATGATATTTTCTAACAATCATGATAATTATAATAATAACGATACTTTTTAATATTAACTGTAGTAATAATAATATTTTATATAAAATTGATAATTCTATTTAAAATGATCATTTTTTAATAATAATAATACAAAATTGAGTATAATAATGATATTTTATAATAACAGTGATATTTCTATAAAAAATGATAATTTTAATAAAAATGTTAGTTTTAATATTAATGATACTTTTAATAATAATAATGACGATAAAAATAATAATATGATAGTTTTGATAAAAAAATATTAATTATTTTAATAATAATAATAATAATAATAATAATAATAATAATAATAATAATAATAATAATAATAATAATAATAATAATAATATTGATTATTATATAATAATAATAATAACGATAATAACGACAATAACGATAACAATAACGATAACGATAACGATAACGATAACGATAATAATAATAATAATAATAATAATAATAATAATAATAATAATAATAATAATAATAATAATAATATTAATCTCATTAATAATAATAATATTAATAATAATAATATTAATAATAATAATTATTATTTTTATTTTTATATATATAGAGAGATCAGAGATAGATAGAAGAGGAAGTGAAGAACTGAAACGAAATTGGACGAATTTATAGACATTTCCCTCACCTAACCCCCATGCGATCGCATGGGGTTTGTGAGCAACAACCATGCGATCGCATGGTTACTCTTAACAGTTCCAATTCATTTACAACATGGGCAGCTATTGGTTTTATAATATTATATATATAATATATTTAATTTATATAATTAATTATATATTATATTATATTTATGTGCATAGTTAATTTGTAAATTTAGTTCCATTGACTCTTACATTGTCACACAACTTATGTTCCGGTTTTGGTTTCTCAAATGACGTTACGTACGCTTCGAAAACTTGTATTTTTCATTTCGTAAATTATACCTTTGTAAATAACAAGACTTAAATTAATGAAAAACTATCCCACTCAAAATGTAACTTAATCATTTGAGTGTTTTGGTCATTTGCTTCTATTAATAAATAAAATTTTATATTAAAATTTATATAATAAAAATATACTTTTATATATCGTAAGTAATAAAATTTATAAAGTTCATTTAATATCATAAAAATATAATGATAGGTATTATTAATGTAATTATATTACATGTAGTAAAATATCTTTGTATCACATATTGATTTGATAAAATATTATCAATAATAACAATAATAAGTGAAAGTTGTATTATTTTGTAATAATAATTATTATTATTCTACTAATAAAAATAACAATATTTATATTTAATAATGATTATAATAAAATGATAATTCTAATCATGACAATCTTAATAATAGCAATACTTTTTAATATTAACCGTAATAATAATATTTTATATAAAAATAATATTTCTATTTAAAATGATAATTTTTAAATAATAATAATACTAAAATGATGATAATAATGATATTTTATAATAACAATGATATTTTTATTAAAAATGATAATTTTAATAAAAATGATAGTTTTAATATTAGTGATACTTTTAATAATAATAATGACGATAAAAAATAATAAATCGATAGTTTTGATAAAAAAAACAATATTAATTATTTTAATAATATTAATAATAATAATGATAATCATAATCATAATCATAATCATAATCATAATCATAATAATAATAATAATAATAATAATAATAATAATAATAATAATAATAATAATAATAATAATATTGATTATTAAATAAAAATAATAATAACGATAATAACGACGATAATGATGACGATAACGATAATCGATAACGATAACGATAATCATTTTAACAATAATACTTTAAAATTATATATAATTCAATTGACGATATCTTTTAATCCGTTCATCAAAACCATATGATATCTAAATGAAAAGTTTATAGTTTTTCGCCAGTTTTCCAACGACATGCATATCATATACCTTATCTCAATCGCATATGTATCAAATTCATAATTTATCATAAGTTGTCTAACGACAAAATTAAACATACAAGCATGCATAAACATATATACTCGAGCACTAGTTAGGGATATACTAAAAATATATAAAAGTTAAGTTATGAGTGCTCACGTATCAATATTGAGATTCAATATTGCAGGAAAGTACGTAGACGCAACGGAGATGATAAACATTGGTTTGACTTCACGAGCATACTCCCGAACCATACCCATAACCTCCATAGCTAAAACCCATAATTTCCTTAGCTCTATCTCGCTCATAAAACCCGTTTTTGAAATAACCCGCTCATGACTCCATCGTAGTATTTTATGTATAAACTAATAATAATACTCATACTAATAATAATATTAAGATTAATAATAATATTAATAATAATAATAATAATAATAATAATAATAATAATAATAATAACAATAATAATAATAATAATAATAATAATAATAATAATAATTATACGGAGTACTATGATAGATAGAGAGATTGAGAAGTAAATTATGAAATGAATTCGTTCGAAAACTTCAAGTTTTATAGGTCCTGGCCTGTCCCCTTTTTCCATGCGATCGCATGGGTTTAGAGGGCTGTGTGACCATGCGATCGCATGGTCCTTGGTTCCAGCTCACATGCACTCGTTTAATCCTGCCGACACTCCTTTTATATTATTTTATATATAATATAATTAATTTATATAATTATATAAATATTATATTATATTTACGTATATAGTTAACATGTAAAATTAGTTCCATTGTCTTGGACGTTGTCACACGACTAAAGTCTCGTTTCCGGTCTCTCGAACTCATTTTCGTACGTTTAGAAAACTAACACTTTATGTTTAGTGACTTGTACCCTTATCAAAATATAGACTTAAATCATTAGTAAACTATATTACACGAAGTGTAACTTATGCATTTGAGTGTTTTGGTCATTTGCTTCTATAAATCATCGTCTCGTTGTATATACATATTATCAAAACTTGTTATGACTAAGTTAATATATATATATATATATATATATATATATATATATATATATATATATATATATATATATATATATATATATATATATATATATATATATATATATATGTTTTCATTTCGAAATATAAATTTGAAATATTTATTTAACAATATAGTTTTTCAAAACTAATGATATTCAAAACTAATATATTTTGAAATCGTTTAAATAATAAGAAATATTATTTCGTAAAATTTGTATTTTAAAGTTTAAAATTGATATAATTCATTTATATACAAACGTTCATAAAGACATTTTAATAATCAAATTATTTTATATTCAAAATCATTTTATTACAAAGGTTATAATAGTAGAAGTTGTTATGTCCTAATACGTTCTTAATAATTAAAGTCTATTATATCGAAATACGTTTTCGTTTAAGAAACACTATACATATACATTTATAATATAAAGCTTAAATTCTTCTAATTCTATATAATCAATTTATCTTTATAAAATAACATATTATAATAACTCAGTTTTTGAAATCGTTTTCTTACGTTTGAAAATAGATCAGTCGAATATTATGAATTCGATTCTCCACTAACTTTTGTCTAACGTTCGTCAATTGACACATTTGTTCTTACATGTAAATCACTTTATCAAATATTCCGAATACCGTTAAAAAGAAAAGGTTTCCTAAATCAAAGTGGACCTCGAGACTCGTAATCATACAATGTATCTGATAAATCAATCATTTGATCTTATCTTCTAATTCCATCGATAAATATATTGAACAAATATGTTCATGTAAAGTATTATACATTTAATACTTTGTTAATATTCTCAAGTTATCATATATACATACACGTACATATACATATTCATATCCAATTAAATAATGGTTCGTGAATCGTCGGAATCCGATCAAGGTTAAATGAATGTATGAACATAGTTTAAAATTCTTGAGATTTAACTTAATAAACTTTGCTTATCATGTCGGAATAATATAAAGATCAAGTTTAAATTTGGTCAGAAATTTTCGGGTTGTCACAACTCTTAGATTCCTACATCTTTCAAAGCTATACTTTGACTTCGAACCGGTGCTAGAACATCATTTCTATTCATAGAACCCAGAAAAATATTTGTATCATTCAAAATCCTAGAACATCATATGTATATTAACGATTACAATCTGTGTTCAAACCCCTCAAAATTCCTGAAGACACTTTAAATAATGAACAATCGAGATGATGATCCAACCATATGTTACCCACAGTCATGCACCTGAAAAACTCTCGAAACCAAAGTCATAGTTTATAAATACCCGCGTCAGATCCTTTGGCATTTATTAGCAAAAATAACTTTACGATTCCTTTTCAAAGTAGCAAATTCTGTCACAGCTCTAACAAGTCAATTTCTATCTTTCATTCGGATTAGCCTTATTATAACCCTAATATATACGATTACACTTTTGTTATCGAAGAACCTTTTATATTCCACCACATTATCAGTAATGTACCAGCAACTTCGGCTTTAGTCTCTCTAAAAAATATCTATATTATACATGAAAACCCATCATCTACATCCTGTAACAATAATTGCCATACCAACTGTCAGAAATCATCAATCATTATTCTCGAATTTCGCAGCAATTCTACGCCAACATTTTTATATAGACATATAACGTCTATCTCCTACACTTATATACTGCGAATGTGAAGTTTCTGAAAAACACTCTTAACTGTGAACTAGTTCTCTGAATTTTTGGAAAAATGCTGATGAAGCAGCAAAAACTGTAAACGATCTTAACATTCGAAAGTTTGATGATAAAGAATAGTGGGTTGGCAAAGCTCAGAAAAAGAGAAGATTTGGTACTGGAAAACGGATTGAGCAAACTAAGAAGGAGGCTGTGGACAAATCACAAAGACTAAACCTGCCTTCAAAGAATCCAAATGATTCAGTGTATGCTAAAGTTATTATCGAATACCTTGCTCCTGACTCTAAATCTTTAAGGACAAATCCTCATCATCATCCATCGATGTTAGAAATTCCAAGATATCATCGTATCTTTCATTATAAATATCCTCGATATTTCTGAAGATATCTTCATAACTATTCTCATCTGAAATCAAGTATCTATTCACGCTATCTGTATTACATCAGAAGGAAAACTATTTTAGCTTCTAAATCCTGAAAAATTCAAACTTAAAATATGAATGTTATTGAAGTAATGTTGGGAACTGAAGCATGAGTTAGTATAATATAATGACACTTGATCAACGTGATTATATTACAGTAAGTCATGCTGAGTTTCTAAATGAAACATGATGATTCACAGACCAAAACGTCATCATGTGCCATGTTACATAACTCTTTCATTCTATTTAACCTCTAAAATATCAAGAAAATATTTTCTTGATGATTCGGTCTTTTTCGGGATATTCTGGTAATTTGACAAATCAAGATCGTGCCATTACAATTCCCTTCTTAGAACATTAACTATGTTCATTTCAAAATCCATACCTATAAATTCTGGACCATTAATCGCTTGACTTGAAGTCGGGAAGAGGAGACAAAAGTATGTAACTCTTGAATATAAAAGAAAATATAAAGCTTGACAACAACACATAAATTACAAACCATGCATATTAATACGTATTGTCAAGTAAAGGCACGGGAGAATTAAAATTACTATAATCCCAAGGTAATAGTAAAAATAAATAAAATCCTCCGGTGGTAGATAAAAAAGAAGAATGACAAATATGAAAGTTAGGAGTATATCAAGAATCAGTACTGGATGGAGCATATTAATGAATGCTTAAAAGTATGAATTGAGGAAGAAAGAATAGAAGGTATGAGTTGTAAGGAAACGAAGGAGGTGGATTTATAGTAAAATATCCGATAGAGCAATCAAAACAGATGATCGCATTTAAATCGGATCCTAATTCTCTTGATTACCGAAGAATCAAATCTTATTACGAAGATTTTCTCCAAATCTCTTGAACTTGGAAATTAATCTTATCTACGTCAAAAGATATGACGAATCTACACCTACTCATTTCATCTTTTTGTGATAATTTCATTTAAACTCTTCGCGTAATCAAATTGTTTTATCCATATTACCCAATGATGATAAAACTCTATTTATCTACTCATATTTGTCATGAAAACATTCTTATTGTTATCCATGACGACCTCGATCAAATTTCGGGGACGAAATTTCTTTAACGGGTAGGTACCGTGACAACCCGGAATTTTTTGACCAAATTTAAACATTAATCTTTATATTATTCTGACATGATAAGCAAAGTTTGTTAAGTTGAATTTCAAAGATTTTAAACTGTGTTCATACATTCATTTTACCTCGACTAAACCCCGACGATTCACGAACCATTATATAACTAGTTATGAATATATATATGTATATATATATGTATAGATATTATAACTTGAAAACGTTAATAATGTATTAAATGTATAATACTTTTTATGAACGTATTCATTTCAATATATTTATCGACGGAATTAAAAGATAATATCAAGTGATTGGTTTATCAGATATTAAGATATGATTACGGGTCTCAGTTGTGAGGTCCACTGTGATTAAAGAAATCTGTCCTTTTTATCATTATTCGGAAAATGATAAAGTGATTTACAAGTAAGAACAAAAGTGTCACTTAGCGAGAGTTAGACAAAAGTTAGTAGAAAATTGAATTTTATAATATTCAATTGGTCTATTTTCAAACATGCGAAAACATTTTTCAATTATTTAAAATGTTTTGTTTAAATAACATAATTTGAATATATATGCTAATGATTAGAATTAGGTATATAAATAACTCGCAACGTGTATTTAAAACGTATTTATGATTATTGAATATATATGATTTCAAAATGATAGTAACCCTAGTTTATTTGATTCAATTAGTATTTAGATATATTAATTAGAACGTTTGAGAAGTTAAAATAAACGTTGACGCATAAATGAATTAAGTTAAAGTGTAAACGTTACGTGTTATAATAGTTTCTAAATGATTTTAAAATAAACTTTGAAATATGATTAACTTGGAAAATCTAAATATTATATTATATTTCATTTACATATTATACGTACAAATTTATATTTCTAAATGAAAATATATATATTTTACAATGTGATAAAATATAATATTAATTTAGTTAGAAGACGTGTCGATTTAAAATAATACTTTTATATATATTAGTAAATAACGACATCTTGATTTATTAAAGCAAATGACCATAACACTCAAACGTACAAGTTATAGTTTGAGTGATATAGTTTATCGATGTCTTAAGCCTAATTAATTATAAAGGTACTTGTCGCGTAACGAGGAGTGCTAGTTTTCTAAGCGTACAAAAGAATGTTAGAATAACAGGAACCGGGACATAAGTCGAGCGTAAATGTACAAGGCTTCGGAAATAAATTTACAAGTTAACTGTAAATATAATATAATATAATATATAATTAATTATATAAATTAAATATATTATATATAATATAATAAACGCCAGTAGCCCACGAGGTTAATTGAATCTGAGCCAATCCAGCTGGCCATGCGATCGCATGGCCATTACACACAGAAACCATGCGATCGCATGGTGTCTGAAGTCAGGCCACATATATAAATTCGACATTCTGGCTCGAGAGCGCATACACATACACTGATACAATTACTCCCTCTGTTATTCATATTTATATTATATATTATTTATATTATTATTAAAGATTAATAATACTAATTAATATTAGTAGTAGTATTATTATTAGTATTATTTACATAAAATACTACGACGGAGTGCTGCTCGAGTAATCTAAAATGGGTTTTCAAAACTGGTTTCGAGTGGGATAGAGTTAAGGAAATTATGGGTAATATTCGGGGGTATGCTCGTGAGGTCAATCTAGTGTTTATCATCTCCGTCGCGTTTACCTACTTGCCTGCAATATTGAATCTCAATATTGATATGTGAGCACTCATAACTTAACTTTTATATATCAATAGCGTATCCCTGACTAGTGCTCGAGTATATAGGATTATGCATGCTTGTATGCTTAATATTGTTGTTAGATAGTTTATGATGAATCACAAATTTGATACATATGAGACCGAGATAAGGTAAATGATATGCATGTCGTTGGAAAGCTGACGAAAAATTAATAACTTTTCATTTAGAAAGCGTATGATTTCGATTAACGGATTAAAAGATATCGTCAATTGAATTATCTATAATTTTAAGTATTATTGTTAAAATGATTATTATTATTGTCATCGTTATCGTTATCGTTATCGTAATCGTAATCGTTGTCGTTATCGTTATCGTTATCGTTATCGTTATCGTTATCGTTATCGTTATTGTCGTTATTATCGTCATTATTATTATTATCTAATAATCAATATTATTATTATTATTATTATTATTATTATTATTATTATTATTATTATTATTATTATTATTATTATTATTATTATTGTTATTGTTATTATTATTATTATTAAAATAGTTAATATTTTTACTAAAACTATCATTTTATTATTTTTATCGTTATTATTATTAAAAGTATCATTATTATTAAAAGTATCATTTTTATTAAAATTATGATTTTAATAGAAATATCATTGTTATTATCATTTTAGCATTATTATTAAAAATTATCATTTTGAATAGAATTATTATTTTATAAAATATTATTATTATTATAGTTAATAATAAAACATATCGTTATTATTAAAATTATCATGATTAGAATAATCATTTTATTATCGTTAATGTCATCATTAGTAAATATAAATGTTATTATTATTAGTAGAATAATGATAGTTATTATTATTATTACAAAATAATACAACTTTTACTCATTATTATTATTATATATTATTTTTATCGAATAAATATGAGATACAAAGATATTTTTACCGCACGTAACATAATTACATTAATAATACATACCACTATATTTTTATGATATTAAGTGAACTTAATAAATTTTATTACTTGAGATATATAAAAATATATATATATATATATATATATATATATATATACATATATATATATATATATATACATATATATATATATATATATACATATATATATATATATATATATATATATATATATATATATATTTATCATATATAAATTTTAATATAAATTTTATTAATAAATGACTTCTATTAATCACTCTAATAAATTCTGATAAATATATGTAAATACATATAACGACTATATTTAAATTATATAATAAACATGTATAGATTTTGAAAACTATTTTGGGTCAAGTTGACTTTTGTTGACTTTTGCATGATAATCTCGAGCATTAGGATTGTGATACACTATGACTCGACCTTAATTGTTAGACAGATATTGATCATTATATAAATATATATATATACTTAATATAGGTTCGTGAATCCGAGGCCAACCCTGCACTTGTTCAGTGCCGTTATATGCATTATTGCTACGAAATACAGTATTGTGAGTTTCATTACTCCCTTTATATATATATATATTTTTGGGACTGAGAATACATGCGCTGCTTTTATAACTGTTTTACGAAATAGACACAAGTACTTGAAACTACATTCTATGGTTGAATTATTATACTGGATATCAACCTTGTAGCTTGGTAGCCTAAGAATTTGGGAACAGACCCCCAAATTGACACGAATCCTGAAGATAGATCTATGGACTTTGACACGTCTCATCCAACGGATGCTTTAGTACTTCGATTTTATATGTAGATGAGTGTACCTGTATATTGGGGATATTCTAGATGCATTTGTTAATGTCGGTTACCAGGTGTTCACCATATGAATGATTTTTAATTCGCATGTTATGCGTACTATTTTGTACTCAGGTTACATGTACAATTATACATATGAAATCTTGGGGTCTATTAAAATAATGGAAATGAATGTTTATGATAAACTAATGAACTCACCAACCTTTTGGTTTACACTTGAAAGCATGTTTATTCTCAGGTTTGAAAGAAATCTTCTGCTGTGCATTTGCTCATTTAGAAATATTATTTGGAGTCATTCATTGCATATTTCAAAAGACGTTGCATTCAAGTCACTGAATTCAATAAAGATTATTATTAAGAAGATAACAGATTAAGTCATTTATAGATTGGATATATTATGAAATGGTATGCATGCCTGTCAACTTTCAATGAAATGAAAGTTTGTCTTTTAAAAACGAATGCAATGTTTGTAAAATGTATCATTTAGATGTTAATACCTCACGATGTAACCATATGTTATTGTATTTGTCCTTATGGATTAGGACGGGTCATTTTAGGTGGTATCAGAGCGGTGGTCTTAGCGAACCAGGTCTTGCATTAGTGTGTCTAACTGATAGTTGTTGGGAAACATTAGTGAGCCTGGACTTTGACCGTGTCTGCATATCAAACGTTTTGCTATCATTTCTTGTCAAAAATTATCTGCTTATTATTCTTAAGTCTAGACACGTTTTAGTGAAATTATTGCATAGATAGTGTATAGACAAAATTCATATCTTAGCATATCTATTACTATAAACTCTGTCTGACAGCTTCCGAAAGTTCCTTCATAATCTATAGAATCTTTTGGACTATATATAGGTATTCTATGTAATCAGAATATCATCCAAAAATCACTTCATATTGAAAATCCTTTAGCTGATCGTGTAAGATGGATCTTGTACCAAATTCAAATTCATATAATTCCGAAGGCGATTCTGAAGACTCTGAAGGTAGTGTGACCGAAGTGCCCCAACTGGTTGACTACACTTCTTTCTGGAGGAGATGGAGATGGGTTCGAGACATACTCATTCACTGGAGAAATGAAGAGGGAGAACCTACCGTGAACCAAATTTACCTCCCGACATTGGAGAACTTGACGCGCTCACCGGTCAACCAATTCGCAATACCGTCTTCACACTCTTTGCCCAAATATTCCATCTCGAAGAACGCATTCATAGAATTATGTTGGTGATTCAGCCTCTACTTCCAACTACTAATCAAGTAGGATTAGTGGAAGAAGTTAGAGAGCTTCGTGCTAGGTTTGAAGAAAGAGAGGAGTTTCTGGAGAGTACAGTACGCAATTTGGAAGATAGACTTACATCTACAGCAACAACACAAGTACCAGCAGCATCACTGGCATCAACAGAACCACCATCATTAACATCAACAGTACCATTACCACCATCAATAACATCCACATCCACATCGCAAGCCTCAACTTCACAATCTGTCCTACAAGTATCAATGTCATACGCCCTGTAGATATCAAGGAATACCAACAAAAATAACCGATGAAGTATTGATTCATAATTTTATCAGAGAAACATTCTACGGCGATTATGTAATTTCTAAAGTTTAGAGATTATCTATTCTAGCCTTAACTGTAAATCAGATAGAGTAGAAACCCTGACCGGAATAGTGCGTGAGTTGCAAACAACACATGTTACACAAGCGTTAATAGCAGTACCGTCAGCATCATCAGCACTAACAGTACCATCAACACTAGCAGTACCGTCGGCATCACAAAAAGTATCACCGGCATCAGCAACGCCTGCAACACCACAAACTTCGTAAACTCTATAACCACCACAGATAATGACACCACTATCATCAACGGATACATTATGAGTTATGAAGTATTAACTCATTTCCACTGAAGGATTTATATGTATATCTTATATATATAAATTTTGAAATTATAATAAATCTTTCCGTACTAAGCTATTACGTGTGAATCTTAACTACTCGGTTAATTCATATTACTAATATGCTATGATGTACATTCTTCGTCAGTGACTTAACCATCATTAACTACAATTTCTGTTTCAACTCAATGAATTCTATTTCATAATAAACTAAGTGTATTATTCAAATACATGTTTGATTGTACACTTTCATTTTCGATATATTCGAAATATTCCGGAAAAACATCATTCGTATCTTGTGAAGTTCACAAGAATCCTACGAACACCAATATCATTCATCGACAAATAACGAAGTATTGATTCCTAATTTCATTTACGTTGAAGAAATAATCCACAAAGATTACATAATTTCTAAAGTTTTTGGGATTACTCACTCTAGCTCCAACCGTAAATCAAATGAGTTTAATAGTATATTAACTCATTAAATCTGTATTACATCTGAAGAAAATATATATACATATATTTTCATAAATACTGTAATAAAATTCATTTGTACAAAAATATTACTTGTGAATTTTTTTAACGGGTAGGTAATACCCGAGAGATATATATATTCACAATTAATATTTTACATTCTTCGATTCTGATTCAGCAAATCATCAACTCTACTCACTACTTTCACAACAATATACATTCTTTGATAGAATTCAAAACAACCATACTCATTCAAAACCATTTACATATTCTGATTTTGAAATCTTAGAATTCAATACGAGATATAACCGGTATTATCACTCTTGAGACGACCCGTCCTAATCCATAAGGACGAATACAATAACATATGATTACATCACGAGGTATTTGACCTCTATATGATACATTTTACAAACATTGCATTCATTTTTAAAAGACAGCCTTTCATTACATCGAAAGTTGACATGCATGTATACCATTTCATAATATCCAACTTATAAATGACCTAATCTGTCATTTACTTAATAATAATCTCTATTGAACTCAACGACTTGAATGCAACGTCTTTTGTAATATGCCATGAATGATTCCAAGTAATATCTTTAAAATGAGCAAATGCACAGCGGAAGATTTCTTTCAATCCTGAGAATAAACATGCTTTCAAGTGTCAACCAAAAGGTTGGTGAGTTCATTAGTTTATCGTAATCAATCATTTCCATAATTTTAATAGACCACAATATTTCCTTTATTCAATAATCATACACTCGCAAGTGTTTAAAAATCATTCATATAGATTGAACACCTGGTAACCGACATTAACATAATGCATATAGACTATCCCCAAAACAGAAATCCATCTGTATTAATAACTCAAAGTACTAAAGCATACCATTTTCCAGTATAGGGGGTGTTAGTGCCCGTAGATCTACCTTTAGGATTCGCGTCAATTAGGGTGTCTGTTCCCTAATTCTTAGGCTACCAAGCTAAAAGGGGTGATATTCGATTCGATAATCCAACCATAGAATTTAATTTTCGAGTACTTGTGTCTATTTCGTCAAACATTTATAAAAACAGCGCATGTATTCTCAGTCCCAAAAATATATATTGCAAAAGCATTTAAAAATGGAGTAATGAAACTCACAATACTGTATTTCGTAGTAAAAATACATATGACGTCATTGAACAAGTACAAGGTTGGCCTCGGATTCACAAACCTATATTAAGTATATATATATTTATATAACGGTCAATATCTGTCTAACAATTTAGGTCAGGTCATAGTGTGTCACAATCCTAATACTCGAGATTATCATGCAAAAGTCAACAAAAGTCAACTTAACCTAAAATGACTTTCAAAATCTATGCATGATTATTATATAACTTAAATATAGTCGTTTTATATATTTAATATATTTAACAGATTTTATTAGAGTAATAATATAATTTATTTATTAATAAATAAAATTTTATATTAAAATTTATATAATAAAAATATACTTTTATATATCTTAAGTAATAAAATTTATAAAGTTCATTTAATATCATAAAAATATAAAGATATGTATTATTAATGGAATGATATTACATGTAGTAAAATATCTTTGTATCACATATTGATTTGATAAAATATTATCGATAATAACAATAATAAGTGAAAGTTGTATTATTTTGTAATAATAATTATTATTATTCTGCTAATAAAAATAACAATATTTATATTTACTAATGATTATAATAAAATGATAATTCTAATCATGACAATCTTAATAATAGCAATACTTTTTAATATTAACCGTAATAGTAATATTTTATATAAAAATAATATTTCTATTCAAAATGATAATTTTTAAATAATAATAATACTAAAATGTTAATAATAATGATATTTTATAATAACATTAATATTTCTATTAAAAATGATAATTTTATTAAAAATGATGGTTTTAATATTAGTGATACTTTTAATAATAATAATGACGATAAAAATAATAAATTGATAATTTTGATAAAAAAAATATTAATTATTTTAATAATATTAATAATAATAATGATAATCATAATAATAATAATAATAATAATAATAATAATAATAATAATAATAATATTGATTATTAAATAAAAATAATAATAACGATAATAACGACGATAACGATGACGATAACGATAACGATAACGATAATCTTAAACGATAACGATAACGATAACGATAATCATTTTAACAATAATACTTTAAAATTATAGATAATTCAATTGACGATATCTTTTAATCCGTTCATCAAAACCATACGATATCTAAATGAAAAGTTTATAGTTTTTCGCCAACTTTCCAACGACATGCATATCATATACCTTATTTCAATCACATATGTATCAAATTCATAATTTATCATAAGTTATCTAATGACAAAATTAAACATACAAGCATGCATAAACATATATACTCGAGCACTAGTCAGGGATACACTAATAATATATAAAAGTTAAGGTATGAGTGCTCACGTATCAATATTGAGATTCAATATTGCAGGAAAGTACGTAACACAACGGAGATGATAAACACTAGTTTGACTTCTTGAGCATACTCCCGAACCATGCCCATAACCTCCATAGCTAAAACCCATAATTTCCTTAGCTCTATCCCGCTCATAAAACCCGTTTATGAAATAACCCGCTCATGACTCCGTCGTAGTATTTTATGTATAAACTAATAATAATACTCATACTAATAATAATAATATTAAGATTAATAATAATATTAATCTTAATAATAATAATAATAATAAAAATAAAAATAAATATAAATATTATACGAAGTACTATGATAGATAGAGAGATTGAGAAGTAAATTATGAAATGAATTCGTTCGAAAACTTCAAGTTTTATAGGTCCTGGCCTGTCCCCTTTTGCCATGCGATCACATGGGTTTAGAGGGCTGTGACCATGCGATCGCATGGTCCTTGGTTCCAGCTCACATGCACTCGTTTAATCCTGTCGACACTCCTTTTATATTATTTTATATATAATATAATTAATTTATATAATTATATAAATATTATATTATATTTACGTATATAGTTAACATGTAAAATTAGTTCCATTGTCTTGGACGTTGTCACACGACTAAAGTCTCGTTTCTGGTCTCTCGAACTCATTTTCGTACACTTAGAAAACTAGCACTTTATGTTTATTGACTCGTACCCTTATCAAAATATAGACTTAAATCATTAGTAAACTATATTACACGAAGTGTAACTTATGCATTTGAGTGTTTTGGTCATTTGCTTCTATAAATCATCGTCTCGTTGTATATACATATTATCGAAACGTGTTATGACTAAGTTAATATATATATATATATATATATATATATATATATATATATATATATATATATATATATATATATATATATATATATATATATATATATATATATATATATATATATATATATATATATATATATATATTTATGTTTTCATTTCGAAATATAAATTTGAAATATTTATTTAACAATATAGTTTTTCAAAACTAATGATATTCAAAACGTATATATTTTGAAATCGTTTAAATAATAAGAAGTATTATTTCTTAACATTTGTATTTTAAAGTTTAAAATTGATATAATTCATTTATATACAAACGTTCATAAAGACATTTTAATAATCAAATTATTTTATATTCAAAATCATTTTATTACAAAGGTTATAATAGTAGAAGTTGTTATGTCCTAATACGTTCTTAATAATTAAAGTCTATTATATCAAAAAACGTTTTCGTTTAAGAAACACTATACATATACATTTATAATATAAAGCTTAAATTCTTCTAATTCTATATAATCAATTTATCTTTATAAAATAACAGATTATAATAACTCAGTTTTTGAAATCTTTTTCTTACGTTTGAAAATAGATCAGTCGAATATTATGAAATCCGATTCTCCACTAACTTTTGTCTAACATTCGTCAATTGACACATTTGTTCTTACATGTAAATCACTTTATCAAATATTCCGAATACCGTTAAAAAGAAAAGGTTTCCTAAATCAAAGTGGACCTCGAGACTCGTAATCATACAATGTATTAGATAAATTAATCATTTGATCTTATCTTCTAATTCCATCGATAAATATATTGAACAAATATGTTCATGTAAAGTATTATACATTTAATACTTTGTTAATATTCTCAAGTTATCATATATACATATACGTACATATACATATTCATATCCAATTAAATAATGGTTCGTGAATCATCGAAATCCGGTCAAGGTTAAATGAATGTATGAACACCGTTTAAAATTCTTGAGATTTAACTTAATAAACTTTGCTTATCATGTCGGAATAATATAAAGATCAAGTTTAAATTTGGTCAGAAATTTCCGGGTTGTCACAGTACCTACCCGTTAAAGAAATTTCGTCCCCGAAATTTGATCGTAGTCGTCATGACTAACCATAAAAATGTTTTCATGACAAATATGAGTCGATAATTAGAGTTTTATTATCATTGAGTAATATGGATAAAGCAATTTGCTTAAGTGAAGTGTACGAGTGAAGTTATCACAAAAGAGTGAAATGAGATAATAGTGATTCGTCTTATCTTTTGACGTCATCACGGTTGACCTCCGGAGTAAAGAAAATCTTTGTAATCTATACAATATTTGATTCTTCGGTGACTAAGGAAGTTATGATCCTCTTTGCTTTAAATGCGATAATCTGTCTCGATTTCTTTGTCGGATATTTTACTATAAATCCACCCCCTTGTTTCCTTATTTCCACAACTCATACTTTAAAGCATTATTCAATATGCTTCATCCAGTTCTGCTTCTTGATATATTCCTAACTTTCTTATCTATCATTCTTCTCTTTCATCTACCACCGGAATAATCTATTTACTTCTACTATACTCTTGGTTTTATAGTGTTTTTAGTTCTCCCGTGTCTTTATATTGCCATATGCATCGATATATAAAGTTTGTAATTTCTGGGTTGTTGTTAGATTTTATATCCTCTTTTATATTTTGAAGTCCCTGCTTCTGTCTTCTATAATCATTGTCATCCACAATTAATGCTCGCTCCTATTTGCTGTGATTTATACTCTAATTTCTATTTCGGAGCTTCATTCTTTTGTTTTCTCTTCTTGCGATTAAGCACCGCTTGTAATGGTCCAGAATTCGCAGATATGAATTTCGGAATGAACATAATTAATGTTCTAAGAAGAAAATTATAATGGCATGATCTTAATTTGTCAAATTACCAGAATATCTGGAAAAGACCGAATCATCAAGAAAAATATTTCTTGATATGTTTAGAGGTCAGGTAGAATGTAAGAGTCGTGTGAAATGGCACATGATGACGTTTTGGTATGTGAATCATCACGTTCCATTAGAAACTCAGCATGACTTACTGTAATATAATCAAGTTGTTCAAGTGTCATTATATTATACTAACTCATGCTTCAGTTCCCAACACTACTTCTAAAACATTCATACTTTAAACTCGAAGGTTTCAGAATTTAGAAACTAAAATAGTTTCTTTTATGATATAACATAGATAGCGCGAAGAGGTAAATGATTTTGGATAACAATAGTTATGAAGATATCTTCAGAAACATCGAAGATATTTATAATGAAAGATACAATGATATCTTAGAATATCTAAGATCAGAGGATGATGAAGAATATTGTCCGCAAGGGTTTTAGAGTAAGGAGTAAGGTATTCGTTAATGACTTCAGTAGATACTGAATCATTTGGATTCTTTGAAGGCAGATTTAGTCTTTGTGATTTGTCCACAGCCTTTGTTCATACTTTTCTCAATTCGTTTTCTAGTTCTAAACCTTCTCTTCTTTTGAGCTTTGCCAACACATTATTCTTTATCATCAAACTTTTTACTGTTAATGTCGTTTATAGTTTTTGCTGCTTCATCAGCATTTTGAGAACTATTCCGCAGTTCGGGGTGTTTTCAGAAACTTCACATTCGAAGTATGTAAGTCCGTTATATGTACACATATAACTGTTGGCGTAGACATGCTGCGAGATTTCAAAATACTGATTGCTAATTC
The DNA here is from genome assembly GCF_046630445.1 of Rutidosis leptorrhynchoides. Classification (NCBI taxonomy): domain Eukaryota; kingdom Viridiplantae; phylum Streptophyta; class Magnoliopsida; order Asterales; family Asteraceae; genus Rutidosis; species Rutidosis leptorrhynchoides. The sequence goes on from NC_092335.1 coordinate 229,617,493, forward strand.
TCGATGATTCGTATGGCAATTCTTGTTACAAGATGCAGATGAATAAATGATGGGGTTTTGATAAATATATGTAGAAAGTGTAGGTCTCTGATTTGTTGGAGTGAAGTGGGGGATAGACAGATTACGGGTCCGGAGATAATACAAGAAACTACCGAGAAGATCATTCAAATTCAACAACGGTTGAAGACCGCCCAAAGTCGACAAAAGAGCTACGCTGACATTAAAAGAAAAGATATAGAATTTGAAATTGGAGAGATGGTCATGCTTAAAGTTTCACCTTCGAAAGGCGTTGTTCGATTTGGTAAATGAGGGAAATTAAATCCAAGGTATATTGGACCATTCAAGATTTTAGATCGTGTCGGACCAGTAGCCTACCGACTTGAATTACCTCAACAACTCGCCAATATACATAATACCTTTCACGTCTCGAATCTGAAGAAGTGCTTAGCTAAAGAAGATCTCACTATTCCTTTAGACGAAATTAAAATCAATGAAAAACTACAATTCATTGAAGAACCCGTCGAGATAATGGATCGTGAGGTTAAAAGGCTCAAGCAAAACAAGATACCAATTGTTAAGGTTCGATGGAATGCTCATAGAGGACCCGAGTTCACCTGGGAATGAAAAGATCAGATGAAGAAGAAATACCCGTACTTATTTCCAGAAGATACGTCAACACCTCCAACTGATTAAAATTTCGGGACGAAATTTATTTAACAGGTAGGTACTGTAGTGACCCGAACTTTTCCTTGTTTATATATATTAAATTAAATTGATATTTATATGATTAAGTGTTTCCAACATGTTAAGCAATCAAACTTGTTAAGACTTGATTAATTGAAATACGTTTCATATAGACAATTGACCACCCAAGTTGACCGGTGATTCACGAACGTTAAAACTTGTAAAAACTATATGATGACATATATATGGATATATATATAGTTAACATGATATTATGATAAGTAAACATATCATTAAGTATATTAACAATGAACTACATGTGTAAAAACAAGACTACAAACTTAATGATTTCGAAACGAGACATATATGTAACGATTATCGTTGTAACGACATTTAATGTATATATATATCATATTAAGATATATTAATACATCATGATATCATGATAATGTAATAATTTAACATCTCATTCGATATAATAAACAATGGGTTAACAACATTTAACAAGATCGTTAACCTAAAGGTTTTAAAACAACACTTACATGTAACGACTAACGATGACTTAACGACTCAGTTAAGTTGTATATACATGTAGTGTTTTAATATGTATTCATACAATTTTTAAAGACTTAAAGACACTTATCAAAATAATTCTACTTAACAAAAATGCTTACAATTACATCCTCGTTCAGTTTCATCAACAATTCTACTCGTATGCACTCGTATTCGTACTCGTACAATACACAGCTTTTAGATGTATGTACTATTGGTATATACACTCCAATGATCATCTCTTAGTAGCCCATGTGAGTCACCTAACACTTGTGAGAACCATCATTTGGCAACTAGCATGAAATATCTCATAAAATTACAAAAATATTAGTAATCATTCATGACTTATTTACATGTAAACAAAATTATACATCCTTTATATCTAATCCATATACCAACGACCAAAAACACCTACAAACACTTTAATTCTTCAATTTTCTTCATCTAATTGATCTCTCTCAAGTTCTATCTTCAAGTTCTAAGTGTTCTTCATAAATTCTATAAGTTCTAGTTTCATAAAATCAAGAATACTTCCAAGTTTGCTAGCTTACTTCCAATCTTGTAAAGTGATCATCCAACCTCAAGAAATCTTTCTTATTCACAGTAAGATATCTTTCTAATACAAGGTAATACTCATATTCAAACTTTGATTCAATTTCTATAACTATAACAATCTTATTTCGAGTGGAAATCTTACTTGAACTTGTTTTCGTGTTATGATTCTGCTTCAAGAACTTTCAACCCATCCAAGGATCCTTTGAAGCTAGATATATTTTTCTCATTTCTAGTAGGTTTATCCACAAAACCTAAGGTAGTAATGATGTTCATAACATCATTCAATTCATATATGTAAAACTACCTTATTCGAAGGTTTAAACATGTAAGCACTAGAACATAGTTTAGTTAATTCTAAACTTGTTCGCAAACAAAAGTTAATCCTTCTAACTCAACTTTTAAAATCAACTAAACACATGTTCTATATCTATATGATATGCTAACTTAATGATTTAAAACCTGAAAACACGAAAAACACCGTAAAACTGAATATACGTCGTCGTAGTAACACCGCGGCGGTTTTGGGTTAGTTTATTTAAAAACTATGATAAAATTTGATTTAAAATTTGTTCTTCTGGGAAAATGATTTTTCTTATGAACATGAAACTATATCCAAAAATCATGATTAAACTCAAAGTGGAAGTATGTTTTCCAAAATGGTCATCTAGACGTCGTTCTTTCGACTAAAATGACTACCTTTACAAAAACAACTTGTAACCTATATTTCTGACTAAACTTAAGTTCAATATGAAATCATAGCAATTGGATTCACTCAAAACGGATTTAAAACGAAGAAGTTATAGGTAAAACAAGATTGGATATTTTTACTTGTTGTAGCTACGTGAAAATTGGTAACAAATCTATACAAATCATATCCTAGCTAACTTATATTGTATTATACATGTATTCTAATATATTATGTAAACTTGGGATACCATAGACACGTATACAAATGTTTTGACATATCATATCGACCCATCTATATATATTATTTGGAACAACCATAGACACTCTATATGCAGTAATGTTGGAGTTAGCTATACAGGGTTGAGGTTGATTCTAAAAATATATATACTTTGAGTTGTGATCTAGCCTGAGACGTGTATACACTGGGTCGTGGATTGGGTCAAGATAATATATATCAATTTATTTCTGTACATCTAACTATGGACAACTAGTTGTCGGTTACTAACGAGGACAGCTGACTGAAAATATTTAAAACATTAAAACGTATTAAAAAATGTTGTAAATATATTTTGAACATACTTTGATATATATGTACATATTTTTTATAGGTTCGTGAATCGACCAGTGGCCAAGTCTTACTTCCGGTCGAAGTAAAAAACTGTGAAAGTGAGTTATAGTCCCACTTTTAAAATCTAATATTTTGGGATGAGAATACATGTAGTTTTATAAATATTTTACGAAATAGACACAAGTAATTGAAACTACATTATATGGGTGAATGATCGAAGCCGAATATGCCCCTTTTACTTGGTAACCTAAGAATTAGTAAACCGATCTACTAATTGACGCGAATCCTAAAGATAGATCTATGGGCCCGACGAACCCCATCCAAAGTACCGGATGCTTTAGTACTTCGATGTTGTTTTATATCATGTCCGAAGATTTCCCGGAATGATAGGGGATATCCTTATATGCATCTTGTTAATGTCGGATACCAGGTGTTCACCATATGAATGAATTTTATCTCTATGTATGGGATGTATATTGAAATATGAAATCTTGTGGTCTATTATTATGATTTGATAATATATAGGTTAAACCTATAACTCACCAACATTTTTGTTGACGTTTTAAGCATGTTTATTCTCAGGTGATTATTAAGAGCTTCCGCTGTTGCATACTAAAATAAGGACAAGATTTAGAGTCCATGCTTGTATGATATTATGTAAAAACTGTATTCAAGAAACTTATTTTTGATGTAATATATTCTTATTGTAAACCATTATGTAATGGTCGTGTGTAAACGGTATATTTTAGATTATCATTATTTGATAATCTACGTAATGCTTTTTAAACTTTTATCGATAAAATAAAGGTTATGGTTGTTTTAAAAATGAATGCAGTCTTTGAAAAACGTCTCATATAGAGGTCAAAATCTCGCGACAAAATCAATTAATATGGAACGTTTATAATCAATATGAACGGGACATTTCAGTTGGTATCCGAGCGTTATTGCATTCGTGTGTCTTACCGAGTTTGTTAGAATGCATTAGTGAGTCTGGACTTCTACCGTGTTTTTCTTCAAAAACGATTGGTTAACACTTTTGTTGGAAACTATATATTATTAACATGTAAATATTATGTGATATATTAACCTCTTAATGTATTTGATATTGTGTGATAGATGTCTACCACTAGTACAAATCCCATCGACTCACCTAATAATAATAAAGAGTCGAATATAATTTGGGAAGATTCACAAATTTCTGAAGAGGAACCGGAAGAAGAGGAACCGGAAGAAGGGGAACCGGAAGAAGAGGAATCAGAAGAGGAGGAACCGGAAGAAGAAGAGGTTCCGGAAGAAGAAATATTGACACCTATAGTAAATTGATTAAATAAAAGAAAATCCTCAACCAACGGACCAAAGTTAATAATGGTCAATGGTGTTTCCGTCGAGGAAGCAAAATATTGGGAAGATTACCAATTTTCTGATGAATCGGATCCCGATGAGGATTCCGATGATGTTATAGAAATTACCTCGACCCAAATTAATAAAGCGACAGAAAATAATAAGGGAAAAGTTACAAAAATAGAAAAACCTGATTCCAACCCCGATGAACTTTATATGTATCGACAACATCCGTATTTCTTAAAATGTAACAATGACCCGGGAACCTCTAAACCACCAGGTTTCTCTAAACCATTGTGGAAAACGACGGCTCATATTAGAGGAACACCATATATTCCTAGAAAATTAGAAAAACGAACCAAGTACGAAGAAGAAGAAACCAGTGATTCAGATTAGAGGGTTGTAATCATGTTATATATTATATGTATTGTAGTGTGCTTGTACTTTTATGTTCTATGAAAAAATTGTTTGTATTGTTTGTTAATTATCTTTTACGAATCTAATCCTTGTCTATTTTACAGTATAAAAACAAAATGGACGTTAAGGGTAGACAACCGAATATTTTAAAAGACCTACCAGAGGATATGATTGAGGAAATCTTGTCTAGAGTCGGTCAGAATTCATCAGCACATTTAGTTATGGCAAAATTAACTTGTCAAACATTTGAAAGACTTTCCAGAAATGCCTTAGTTTATAAAAGGCTTTCCTTTGATAGGTGGGGTATCACATTGGGGAGACCGTAAGTTACGCCGTGTTTTCTTTAAAGCATTAAATGCGGGGAACCCAAATGCAATTTTACGCTACGGGTTAAGAACCTATTTTGACTCAACATATCCCAACATAGGATTTCGTGAATTAGAAAGAGCTTCTAACATGCAACATAAAGAAGCATGTTATGCTTACGGGTTAGTGATGTTCGCTTCTTACCAAAGTGAGAAAAAGAACATCGTACTGCAGCTTTTAAATAAGACCTTCCTACAAGTGACAGATTCAGTAGTTGGGGTGAGAAACAAGGTTTTTAGATTGTTACGGGGCTGTTGGGCATTATGAAACCCTCGTCCTTTTGGCGACATTACAACATGCTGCCTAGCCAATGGTCATAACGGTTACTTTCCACAAAACCAAGGATGGGAAGTCGTCTTAGTAAAACCAGAATGCATGACTTGTTTCTGGACTTATGAATTACGTGTCTTTATTTCTTCTGCTGAACAACTTGCATATTAACTAGGTTTATCTTCAAAACTGTCCTGTATCAAAGTGTACTATATTTCAAAACTGTCCTGTATTAAAGTGTACTATATTTCATGTTATATAGCGAAGTTGTAAGTTTGTAGAATATTTGTATGTGATATATTATTATAATCAGTTTTTCATATGGAATTGTAGTAGTTGAATTGTATATTAGCTACTAAGTATGAACTTAACGGGTAGGTAGTACTCGAATTTAAACTTATAAAATGCTAATATGAAGAAAAAGCTTTTATAAATGAGTTCATATTATGCTGCGGAATACTATTGACTACTCTTAATATTCTATATGATTAACTTAATTCTTTTGGCTATTTTTGAAGGAAATGGCACCGACTACTCGTCATAACTTGAACATGAGTGAGGAAGACTTCCGTGCTTTCCTTGCAGCAAATAAAGCCGCAGTACAGGCTGCAATGCAAAACAACAATAACTCAGGGTCTGCAGTGGAGTTAACTCCACAGGAAACCGTGTAGGATGCTCCTACAAGGCTTTCACTGTCTGTAAACCTCTGGAATTCGATGGAACTGAAGGACCAGTCAGACTGAAACGATGGACCGAAAAGGTCGAATTTGTGTTTGCTATAAGCAAATGTGCTGAGGAAGATAAGGTAAAGTACACCACGCATACCTTCACGGGGTACTGCATTAACATGGTGGAATACCTATCTCGAATAAGTGGGACAAGATGCTGCTTACGCACTACCGTGGTCAGCATTCAAACACTTAATGAACGAGCAGTACCGTCCTAGAAACGAGGTCAATAAGCTCAAGGTAGAGCTTAGAGGGTTACGAAAACAAGGGTTTGATATTACCAAGTACGAACGACGATTCACAGAGTTGTGCCTATTGTGTCCGGGAGCGTTCGAAGATGAAGAAGAGAAAATCGACACATTTGTAAAAGGGTTACCAGTAAGGATTCAAGAAGATGTGAGTTCACATGAGCCCACTTCTATACAGAAGGCAAGTCGAATGGCTCATAAACTCATAAATCAGATTGAGGGAAGAATTAAAGAGCAGGCGGCTGAAGAAGCCAACACGAAACAACTCAAGAGGAAGTGGGAGGAAAACGGTGACAAGAGTCACCAGTACAACAACAAAAATTACAATCACAATCGCAACAACTATCCCAACAATCGCAATAATAATCGCAACAATAACCGCAATCCTAACAATAACTACAACAAACATCCCAACAACAACAACTACTACAACAACCGTTTCAACAACAATAACAATCCCAACAACAACCTCAATAACAACAACGATAACAAAAACCAAAAATAGCCATGTCATAGGTGTGAAGAAAATCATCAGGGGTTTTGCACGACATTTTGCAATAGGTGTAAAAGAAATGGTCATAGCGTGACAAAGTGTGAGGTCTACGGACCAAAGTTTAACAGAACCAAAGGAACAAATAATGTCAGAACAAGTAATGCCGAAACGAATAGTGTCGGAGCAAGTAATACCAACCCTGTTTGTTATAAATGTGGAAAACTGGGCCACATTATTAGAAATTGCCCGAATTAGGGGAATACTAATGGGCAGGGCCGTGGAAGAGTTTTCAATATTAATGTGGCAGAAGCACAGGAAGACCCGAAGATTGTTACGGCTACGTTTCTTATTGACGATAAATCTGCTTATGTTTTATTTGATTCGGGTGCGGATGGAAGCTATATGAGTAGAGAATTTTGTGCTAAATTAAGTTGCCCATTAACGCCTTTGGATAATAAATTTTTACTCGAATTAGCAAATGGTAAATTAATTTCAGCAGATAATATATGTCGGGATAGAGAAATTAAACTGGGGGATGAAACGTTTAAAATTGATTTAATACCAGTCGAGTTAGGAATTTTGATGTAATAATTCACATGGACTGGTTAAAAAGGTGAGAGCAGAGGTCGTTTTGTTACAAAAATGCGATTCGCATTATGCGTGAAAAAGGAAAACCTTTAATGGTGTACGGAGAAAATAACAACGCGAAATTAAATCTTATTAGTAGTTTGAAGGCGCAAAAACTAATAAGAAAAGGTTGTTACATCATTCTAGCACACATCGAGGAAGTTAAACCTGAAGAAAAGAACATCAGTGATGTTCTCGTCGCAAAAGAATTTTCTGATGTATTTCCGAAAGAATTACCGGGATCACCCCCACATCGAACCGTTGAATTTCAAATAGACCTTGTACCAGGAGCTGCACCAATAGCTCGTGCTCCATACAGACTCGCACCCAGCGAAATGAAAGAATTACAAAGTCAGTTACAGGAACTTTTAGAGCGTGGTTTCATTCGACCAAGCACATTACCATGGGGAGCTCCTGTTTTGTTTGTCAAGAAAAAAGATGGTACATTTAGGTTGTGTATCGACTACCGAGATTTGAACAAACTTACCATCAAGAACCGCTACCCACTACCGAGAATCGACGACTTATTTGATCAACTACAAGGCTCGTCTGTTTATTCGGAGATCGATTTACGTTCTGGATATCATCAAATGCGGGTGAAGGAGGATGATATTCCGAAGACTGCTTTCAGAACGCATTACGGTCATTACGAGTTTATGGTTATGCTGTTTGGATTGACTAACCCACTAGTTGTGTTCATGGACCTCATGAACAGTATGTGTGGGCCATATCTCGACAAGTTTGTCATTGTCTTCATTGATGACATACTTATCTACTCAAAGAATGATCAAGAGCACGAAGAACATTTGAGAAAAGTGCTAGAGTTGTTGAGAAAAGAAAAACTATATGCTAAGTTTTCAAAGTGTGCATTTTGGTTGAAAGAAGTTCAATTCCTCGGTCACATAGTGAACAAAGAAGGTATTCAGGTGGATCCGGCAAAGATTGAGACCGTTGAAAAGTGGGAAACCCCTAAAACTCCGAAGCATATACGCCAATTTTTAGGACTGGCTGGTTACTACAGAAGATTCATCCAAGATTTTTCCAAAATAGCAAAACCCTTGACTGCATTAACGCATAAAGGGAAGAAATTTGAATGGAAGGATGAACAAGAAAAAACGTTTCAATTGTTGAAGAAAAAGTTAACTACGGCACCTATATTGTCATTGCCTGAAGGGAATGATGATTTTGTGATATATTGTGACGCCTCAAAGCAAGGCCTCGGTTGTGTATTAATGCAACGAACGAAGGTAATTGCTTATGCGTCTAGACAATTGAAGATTCACGAGCAAAATTATACGACACACGATTTGGAATTAGGCGTTGTTGTTTTTGCATTAAATACTTGGAGGCACTACTTATATGGGGTCAAAAGTATTATATATACTGACCACAAAAGTCTTCAACATATATTTAATCAGAAACAACTGAACATGAGGCAGCGCAGGTGGATTGAATTGTTGAATGATTACGACTTTGAGATTCGTTACCACCCGGGGAAGGCGAATTTGGTAGCCGACGCTTTGAGTAGAAAGGACAGAGAACCCATTCGAGTAAAAGCTATGAATATAATGATTCATAATAACCTTACTACTCAAATAAAGGAGGCGCAACAAGGAGTTTTAAAAGAGGGAAATTTAAAGGATGAAATACCCAAAGGATCAGAGAAGCATCTTAATATTCGGGAAGACGGAACCCGGTATAGGGCTGAAAGAATTTGGGTACCAAAATTTGGAGATATGAGAGAAATGGTACTTAGAGAAGCTCATAAAACCAGATACTCAATGCATCCTGGAACGGGGAAGATGTACAAGGATCTTAAGAAACATTTTTGGTGGCCAGGTATGAAAGCCGATGTTGCTAAATACGTAGGGGAATGTTTGACGTGTTCTAAGGTCAAAACGGAGCATCAGAAACCATCAGGTCTACTTCAACAACCCGAAATCCCGGAATGAAAATGGGAAAACATTACCATGGATTTCATCACTAAATTGCCAAGGACTGCAAGTGGTTTTGATACTATTTGGGTAATAGTTGATCGTCTCACCAAATCAGCGCACTTCCTGCCAATAAAAGAAGATGACAAGATGAAGAAGTTAGCACGACTGTATTTGAAGGAAGTCGTCTCCAGACATGGAATACCAATCTCTATTATCTTTGATAGGGATGGCAGATTTATTACAAGATTCTGACAGACATTACAGCAAGCATTAGGAACTCGTCTAGACATGAGTACTGCCTATCATCCACAAATTGATGGGCAGAGCGAAAGGACGATACAAACGTTTGAAGACATACTACGAGCATGTGTTATTGATTTCGGAAACAGTTGGGATCGACATCTACTGTTAGCAGAATTTTCCTACAACAACAGCTACCATTCAAGCATTGAGATGGCGCCATTTGAAGCACTTTATGGTAGAAAGTGTAGGTCTCCGATTTGTTGGAGTGAAGTGGGGGATAGACAGATTACGGTTCCGGAGATAATACAAGAAACTACCGAGAAGATCATCCAAATTCAACAGCGATTGAAGACCGCCCAAAGTCGACAAAAGAGCTACGCTAACATTAAAAGAAAAGATATAGAATTTGAAATTGGAGAGATGGTCATGCTTAAAGTTTCACCTTGGAAAGGCGTTGTTCATTTGGTAAACGAGGGAAATTAAATCCAATGTATATTGGACCATTCAAGATTTTAGATCGTGTCGGACCAGTAGCCTACCAACTTGAATTACCTCAACAACTCGCCAATGTACATAATACCTTTCACGTCTCGAATCTGAAGAAGTGCTTAGCTAAAGAAGATCTCACTATTCCTTTAGACGAAATTAAAATCAATGAAAAACTACAATTCATTGAAGAACCCGTCGAGATAATGGATCGTGAGGTTAAAAGGCTCAAGCAAAATAAGATACCAATTGTTAAGGTTCGATGGAATGCTCGTAGAGGACCTGAGTTCACCTGGGAATGAGAAGATCAGATGAAGAAGAAATACCCGTACTTATTTCCAGAAGATACGTCAACACCTCCAACTGCTTAATATTTCGGGACGAAATTTATTTAAATGGTAGGTACTGTAGTGACCTGAACTTTTCCATGTTTATATATATTAAATGAAATTGATATTTATATGATTAAGTGTTTCCAACATGTTAAGAAATCAAACTTGTTAAGACTTGATTAATTGAAATAGGTTTCATATAGACAATTGACCACCCAAGTTGACCGGTGATTCACGAACGTTAAAACTTGTAAAAACTATATGATGATATATATATGGATATATATATAGTTAACATGATATTATGATAAGTAAACATATCATTAAGTATATTAACAATGAACTACATATGTAAAAACAAGACTACTAACTTAATGATTTCGAAACGAGACATATATGTAACGATTATCGTTGTAACGACATTTAATGTATATATATCATATTAAGATATATTAATACATCATGATATCATGATAATGTAATAATTTAACATCTCATTTGATATAATAAACGATGGGTTAACAACATTTAACAAGATCGTTAACCTAAAGGTTTCAAAACAACACTTACATGTAACGACTAACGATGACTTAACGACTCAGTTAAAATGTATATACATGTAGTGTTTTAATATGTATTGATACACTTTTGAAAGACTTCAAGACACGTATCAAAATACTTCTACTTAACAAAAATACTTACAATTACAGCCTCATTCAGTTTCATCAACAATTCTACTCGTATGCACCCGTATTCGTACTCGTACAATACACAGCTTTTAGATGTATGTACTATTGGTATATACACTCCAATGATCAGGTCTTAGCAGCCCATTTGAGTCACCTAACACATGTGGGAACAATCATTTGGCAACTAGCATGAAATATCTCATAAAATTACAAAAATATTAGTAATCATTCATGACTTATTTACATGTAAACAAAATTATACATCCTTTATATCTAATCCATATACCAACGACTAAAAACACCTACAAACACTTTCATTCTTCAATTTTCTTCATCTAATTGATCTCCCTCAAGTTCTATCTTCAAGTTCTAAGTGTTCTTCATAAATTCTATAAGTTCTAGTTTCATAAAATCAAGAATACTTCCAAGTTTGCTAGCTTACTTCCAATCTTGTAAAGTGATCATCCAACCTCAAGAAATATTTCTTATTCACAGTAAGATATCTTTCTAATACAAGTTAATACTCATATTCTAACTTTGATTCAATTTCTATAACTATAACAATCTTATTTCGAGTAGAAATCTTACTTGAACTTGTTTTCGTGTCATGATTCTGCTTCAAGAACTTTCAATCCATCCAAGGATCCTTTGAAGCTAGATATATTTTTCTCATTTCCAGTAGGTTTATCCACAAAACCTGAGGTAGTAATGATGTTCATAACATCATTCGATTCATATATATAGAACTGCCTTATTAGAAGGTTTAAACTTGTAATCACTAGAACATAGTTTAGTTAATTATAAACTTGTTCGCAAACAAAAGTTAATCCTTCTAACTTGATTTTTAAATCAACTAAACACATGTTCTATATCTATATGATATGCTAACTTAATGATTTAAAACCTGAAAACACGAAAAACACCGTAAAACTGGATATACGTCGTCGTAGTAACACTGCGGGCTGTTTTAGGTTAGTTAATTAAAAACTATGATAAAATTTGATTTAAAAGTTTTTCTTCTGGGAAAATGATTTTTCTTATGAACATGAAACTATATCCAAAAATCATGATTAGACTCAAAGTGGAAGTATGTTTTCCAAAATGGTCATCTAGACGTCGTTCTTTCGACTGAAATGACTACCTTTACAAAAACAACTTGTAACCTGTATTTCCGACTATAAACTTATACTTTTTCTGTATAGATTCATAAACTTAAGTTCAATATGAAACCATAGCAATTGGATTCACTCAAAACGGATTTAAAACGAAGAAGTTATGGGTAAAACAAGATTGGATATTTTTACTTGTTGTAGCTACGTGAAAATTGGTAACAAATCATATCCTAGCTAACTTATATTGTATTATACATGTATTCTAATATATTATGTAAACTTGGGATACCATAGACACGTATACAAATGTTTTGACATAACATATCGACCCATCTATATATATTATTTGGAACAACCATAGACACTCTATATGCAGTAATGTTGGAGTTAGCTATACAGGGTTGAGGTTGATTTCAAAAATATATATACTTTGAGTTGTGATCTAGCCTGAGACGTGTATACACTGGGTCGTGGATTGGGTCAAGATAATATATATCAATTTATTTCTGTACATCTAACTATGGACAACTAGTTGTAGGTTAGTAACGAGGACAGCTGACTGAAAATATTTAAAACATTAAAACATATTAAAAAATGTTATAAATATATTTTGAACATACTTTGATATATATGTACATATTTGTTATAGGTTCGTGAATCGACCAGTGGCCAAGTCTTACTTCCCGACGAAGTAAAAAACTGTGAAAGTGAGTTATAGTCCCACTTTTAAAATCTAATATTTTGGGATGAGAATACATGCAGTTTTATAAATGTTTTACGAAATAGACACAAGTAATTGAAACTACATTATATGGGTGAATGATCGAAGCCGAATATGCCCCTTTTACTTGGTAACCTAAGAATTAGTAAACCGATCTACTAATTGACGCGAATCCTAAAGATAGATCTATGGGCCCGACGAACCCCATCCAAAGTACCGGATGCTTTAGTACTTCGATGTTGTTTTATATCATGTCTGAAGATTTCCCGGAATGATAGGGGATATTCTTATATGCATCTTGTTAATGTCGGATACCAGGTGTTCACCATATGAATGAATTTTAGCTCTATGTATGGGATGTATATTGAAATATGAAATCTTGTGGTCTATTATTATGATTTGATAATATATAGGTTAAACCTATAACTCACCAACATTTTTGTTGACGTTTTAAGCATGTTTATTCTCAGGTGATTATTAAGAGCTTCCGCTGTTGTGTACTAAAATAAGGACAAGATTTGGAGTTCATGCTTGTATGATATTATGTAAAAACTGCATTCAAGAAACTTATTTTGGATGTAATATATTCTTATTGTAAACCATTATGTAATGGTCGTGTGTAAACGGTATATTTTAGATTATCATTATTTGATAATCTACGTAATGTTTTTTAAACCTTTATCGATAAAATAAAGGTTATGGTTGTTTTAAAAATGAATGCAGTCTTTGAAAAATGTCTCATATAGAGGTCAAAACCTCGCGACGAAATCAATTAATATGGAACGTTTATAATCAATATGAACGGGACATTTCAATATAATGCTTTTTCGAAAAAAATCAAAGATTAGTGGAGTTGTTGGTAAGTTTATTACTAATGTGGTGGAACATAAACGGTTCCCCGGTAACGATGGTAAAAGGGCAACGTATATATCGAGGTTATAATAAGATGTTTCAACTGAAAAGTCGAAGTTGACTTGCTGGAGCTGTGACAAAACTGGCTACTCTGAAAAGGAATCGCAAAGTTATTTTTGCTAATAAATGTCAAAGAATCTGACGCGGATACGTGTTTAAACTTTTACTTTGGTTTCGAGAATTTTTCAGGTACATAACTGTGGGTAACATGTGGTTGGATCATCATATCGTTTGTTCATTATTTGAAGTGTCTTCAGGAATTTTGAAGGGTTTGAACACAGATTGTAATCGTTAATATACATATAATGTTCTAGGATTTTGAATGATACAAATATTTTCTGGGTTCTATGAATAGAAATGATGTTTTAGCACAGTTTTGAAGTCAAAGTATAGCTTTGAAAGATGTAAGAATCTAAGAGTGATGTCTTCTGTTAAATCTTAACTTGGATTTTGATTTGTCAAAATCAGAATATGTAATCATTTTTGATGAGAATGGTTGTTTTGATTTTTATAAAAGAATGTATATTATTGTGAGAGTAGTGAGTATAGTTGGTGATTGCTGAATCCGATTCGAAGAATGTAACATATTAATTGTGAATTTATATATATCTCTCGGGTATTACCTACCCGTTAAAAAAAATTCACAGTTAATATTTTGTACAAAAATTTTATTACAGTCTTTATGAAAATATATAAGTGTATATTTTCTTCAGATGTAACATAGATTTAATGAGTTGATATTAAATTAAACTAATTTGATTTACGGTTGAAATTAGAATTGAATAATCCCTAAAACATTAGAAATTACATAACTTTTACGAAGTATTTCTTCAATGAAATTGAAATTATGAATCAATACTTCGTTATTTGTTGATGCATGATGTTGGTGTTCTTGGATTTCTTGTGAACTTCGCAAAGTACGAATGATGTTATCTGAAAGGTTTTGAGTACATCGATGATGAAAGTGTAAAATCAAACCTATATTTAAATAATACACTTGATTTATTATGAAATGGAATTCACTGAATTGAAACAGAGATTGTAGTTAACGATAGTTAAGTTGTTAAGGAATGATGTACATCATAGCATATTAGTAATATGAATTTAACCGAGTAATATCTACCCTTATTTAATTCATACATAATAGCTTAGTATGAAAAGATTTATTTTGATCTCAAAATTCATATGTATATTAATAAAATATACATATAATTCTTCAGAGAGAATGAGTTAATACTTCATAACTCATTGATACAATATACTTCGTTGTCGATTTGTAATGATGTCCACGGTGATTCTTGAACTGGCGAAGCTTGTGATATTATAGGTGTTGTTGGTACTGACGGTGCTGGTGATGTTGACGATACTGTTAAGGCTGTTGGTAAAACGAGTCTAGCTTGTAAATCGTGCACCATTCCGGTCAGGATTTCTACTCTACTATCTCTGTTCACTCATCTGATTTGTAATCAGAATCAAAATAATCTCTAAGATTTTGGAGATTACATAATCGCCGCAAAATCTTTCTTCAATGAAGTTATGAATCAATACTTCATCGTTGATTCTTATTAGTACTCCTTGGTATCTATGGTACGTACGATGTTGATGCTCGTGGGACAGATTGTGAAGTTGAGGTTTGCGGTGCGGATGTGGTTGTTGATGGTACTGCTGGTGCCGGTGATGATGGTACTGTTGCTGCCGGTGCTGCTGCTGGTGCTTGCAATCTTTGCACCATATCCTCCGAAGTCTGTTAGGTTGAGTCTCAAAATTTTTGAATTTGTTTCATATATTCAAGTGACCTTCGACTGTTCTTGACGATTCACGAACAATTAATTGTAAATAGATATGTGTGTATGTATATATAAATAATAATTTGAAATATAATTTGAAGTATTATATGTTATTGTTATTAAAAATTAATAAAATAAAAATAGGATGTTATAATAATTATTATTTAAAATATATCTTTATATAAATAAAGTATATTAAAAATAAATATTAAATGATTGTAATACTCGTTTAATGTCCCGATTGATATTAAGCAAGTTAAATTCAAACTTAAGTGATTTTAAAATAAACGGTGATCCGAAAATGAGTTTATAAAATTATAGGATTATTAAAAATGTATTCAGGAACTATTTGTTGAATTTTACAACTTTTTATATTTTACTTAGGGATGGGAGTGAACAATTAATTTAATTTTTATTTAGTAGTTAATGTCAAAATTTTATACCATAATGACCCAAATAATTAAAGAAACTTAAAATAAAAATTTGGAATTTTTCAGAAGACTTTTATCCTCCACTGATTAACAACGGAGCACGATATATTACACGAGTTAAACTGTCGGTAGAATTAATTAGAGGCGGCTATGAATTAAAACATGTTTATTATTATTACCATAATATTAATATTATATATATGTTGCTCTTGTCAATCGAATGAACCTTTATCCGTGACTGAATATTACTGTACTTCACAGTTGTCTTTAAACTTTCAATCACACAATTTTATGATTGATGATTTAATTATTTTATAATTATTATTATACTATTAATATTATTTATTAGATTAATAAATATATGCAGAGAGATTTAGAGATATACATATACATATATATATAACCGATTATCTCTTCTATTTTCTTGAAGTCACCATAATGATCGACACCACCCATCAAACCACTTTTCACCACCTTGATCAACCTTCAACCGCCATCTTCTTTGTGAAAACATCATGAACGGCCACCACCATCCTCTATATATATATATATATATCTCTCTCTCTCTCTCTCTCTTAATGTTAATCGTGAATCACCACCAAATAACCACCTACATCACCACTAGCTATTTTACCGTTTGTAATTCGGTTTGACATCACAACTACGAACTATCGCCATGCTATTGTTTCATTCCTTAACCCACCATAAACCATCACCACCGGGACTATCACAATCAAAACACCACCATGAACTATGTCTATTACTATTTTTCTGTTTTCGATCGAGTATCCCAAAACCAAACCCATTACTATCCGATTTATATTGAACCAAACACCCATAAAACTACGACTGCCACTGTTTCTACTACTGCAATTCTATTACAACGAAAATGATCAAGAATTATGATGAACGGAGAAGATGAGATACCGTGAAGTGACGATGGTGATATCAACAAGAATTAAAAAGATCGATATATGAGCTTTCTAAGTGTTAATTACAACCCATTATTTTCTGTTTCATCAACAACCCATGATAATTAAATCACCACTTGAAAACCCATTTGCAGTTGATGTCCATCCGGTTACTACCACCACCACAAACCTTACAAACCACCATCAAATACTATTGTTAACTGCTACAGCAACCGAGCTATTCCTTTTCTATCAAACCTCTAACGCAAACCAGACTTTTCTGTGTTGCCACTATCTTTGTGTTTTACAGATAAAAAATTCGTGAGACTTTAAAAAAGGTTAAAGCTAAAGTGGGCATATTTTATTGAATTATACTTAGTGGGATGACAAGGTTTAGGTGGGGTTTTGAGTGACTAGCTAGACGTCCTTTTTATTTTCGTTTTTATTTGCTTAAGCTGCTAAATCTAAACAACACCAATTTGAAATTGGGTCGAAGTAAATCTAGGCCCATTCGCAGTAATATGAAACCAGAAACAGTTATGAACAAATGATGATAATACGTGGTAATGATAGATGATGATGTTGGTGATGCCACGTGATAATGCTAAAAACGAACATATATTTCATAGCATTATTCCTCAAGAAAGACAAGCTTTTAGTTGCAATTGTTCTATTTACAAGTGATATTCGTTTAAATAATAAAAGGTGAAGACAAAAGACAGATTCGACGAATTGAAGACGCAAACGACCAAAAAGCTCAAAAGTACAAAAGACAATCAAAAAGGTTCTAATTATTGATAAGAAATGTCTCGAAATTACAAGAGTACAAGATTCAAAACGCAAAGTACAACAAGATTCAAAACGCAAAGTACAAAATATAAAATTGTACGCAAGGACGTTCGAAAATCCGGAACCGGGACCAGAGTCAACTCTTAACGCTCGACGCAACGGAATAAAAATTACAAGTTAACTATGTATATAAATATAATATAATATATAATTAATTATATTAATTATATATATATTATATATAAATTATAAAACCGTCGGCAGAGAAAGACTCCAAGGACTGAGCTGTAATTTCATTCTCCGCGACTCGCGGAGTTTGAAGAGGATTTTGCCGCGAGTCGCGGAGCCCTAAATTTAAAAACTGCCTATAAAGCCAACCGAATTCTGATCAAAAACCATCATCTTTTTCTTCCTCATTCATACGTAAAATTTATATTTATAATTTATATTTTAATTTTAATTATAATTCTAATAATAAGGGTATGTTAGCGAATGTTGTAAGGGTGTAAGTCGAAATTCTGTCCGTGTAACGCTACGCTATTTTTAATCATTGTAAGTTATGTTCAACCTTTTTATATTAATGTCTCGTAGCTAAGTTATTATTATGCTTATTTAAAACGAAGTAATCATGATGTTGGGCTAATTACTAAAATTGGGTAATTGGGCTTTGTACCATAATTGGGGTTTGGACAAAAGAACGACACTTGTGGAAATTAGACTATGGGCTATTAATGGGCTTTATATTTGTTTAACTAAATGAAAGTTTGTTAATGTTAATATAAAGATTTACAATTGGGCGTCCCTATAAATTACCATATACACTCGATCGGACACGATGGGCGGGGTATTTATATGTACGAATAATCGTTCATTTAACCGGACACGGGAATGGATTAATAGCCACTAGAATAATTAAAACAGGGTTGAAATTACATTCAAGGGTAATTGGTGTAATTGTTAACAAAGTAGTAAAACCTTGGTTTACACGCAGTTGATAACCTGGTGTATTCATTAAACAAAGTATTAAAACCTTGTTACAATTCGAATCCCCAATTAGTTGGAATATTTAACTTCGGGTATAAGGATAATTTGACGAGGACACTCGCACTTTATATTTATGACTGATGGACTGTTATGGACAAAAACCAGACGGACATATTAAATAATCCAGGACAAAGGACAATTAACCTATGGGCATAAAACTAAAATCAACACGTCAAACATCATGGTTATGGAAGTTTAAATAAGCATAATTCTTTTATTTCATATTTAATTTCCTTTATTTCATATTTAATTGCACTTCTAATTATCGCATTTTTATTTATTGTTATTTAATCGCACTTTTAATTATCGTACTTTTTAATTATCGCAATTTTATTTTATCGCACTTTTATTATTCGCAATTTCATTATCGTTATTTACTTTACGCTTTAATTTAAGTCTTGTATTTATTTTATATTTTACAATAGGTTTTAACTGCGACTAAAGTTTTAAAATCGACAAACCGGTCATTAAACGGTAAAAACCCCCCTTTATAATAATAATATTACTTATATATATATTTGTATTTTTAATAAAAGTAAACTAATATAGCGTTGAGCTTTGTTTAAAGATTTCCCTGTGGAACGAACCGGACTTACTAAAAACTACACTACTGTACGATTAGGTACACTGCCTATAAGTGTTGTAGCAAGGTTTAAGTATATCCATTCTATAAATAAATAAATATCTTGTGTAAAATTGTATCGTATTTAATAGTATTTCCTAGTAAAATATAAAGCTATTTTATATACACCTCGCATAACATCAAGTATTTTTGGCGCCGCTGCCGGGGACTTATCTTAAAAGCCGGAAGCGCAACGCTAATATAAAAAAAAAAAAAAGATTTTTAGTTTACTTTTATTAAAAATTCGTTTTTGTAAAAATACGTTTTAATTATTCAAAAATATAAAAAGAAAAACAAAAATATAAGTATTTTTAAGATTTTGTTAAATATTTAAGTTTTATAAGTTTCTTTATTTCTATTTTAGTTTATAAAAATATAAGTTTTATTAACTATCTTTTATTTATAGAAAAAAATTAAAAACAGAAAATAAAATAAAAATAAATAAAGAAAAAACGC